>NW_006439189.1:1850617-1873745 GCF_000325575.1 Pteropus alecto
ATTGAGGGAAAAGCCTGAACTTTCAGAGCTTGATAGATTATCTGAGCACTGAAACCTCTTTTCCATTTTGGCATATTTTCTTCTGTTTTCCTCACACAGTGATGAAATATTCTAATATCCCAAGATGCCCAGTTATAGCAGCAAACCTAAGTATTCCATTCCCATGAATGATCAAGAGGTCCCTGGATAGGAAATGGAATTATCAAACAGACCACTTCATTTTCTCTTGAGCCCACATTTCTCTTGGCTGTTTTAATGTTCTTATCCCAAAAGTAACACAATGTTTACTGCTCCATTCCCATAATAGAATCATTAGAGAAACTGTCATACGGAAATGTTCCAAATTCTATAATGTGGTACGCAGAGGTTTCCTTTCCTGCCAATGTTTTCAGCTTTCCTTTACTGCAAAAGAACACTTTGCATTTCAACTTGATATTGGTAGGACTTTTTGATCAAGTTTCCTGTTGAATAGCTAAAAATCTTTTATTGGAAGTAATAATTGAAGACATATATACTCATATATTCAACTAACTAAAATCTTGAATTAATTTTTTGTCAAATAATGGGATAGATTTCCATTTATTAATTTTAAGGAAACATGTAATACCTACTGTAACTATATTCTCAGCAAGATAAAGAATAAAGAGCATGTACATCTTTAATATTTCCATATTATATATACATACGTATGTATATGCACACACACAAACACATGCTATATAGAGTGTTTAATTTTCTCCTCCTTCTAAAATGAGTAAAGGAATAACTGGATATATTATGCTTTTGACAAATAATCATATTCATTATAATAACTTTATTAAATGTAATTTAATAGTTATAGCTTCTTTCTTCAGAAATCTCTTTAGAGTTTACTTTGTAAAATAATGTAATATTTATTCATAACATCAGTTTTGTTTCAGTTTACTTCAGATTCAGATTAGTTATACCTAAGATGGATAGACTTACAGTTAGCATTTTAACAATTAACTATTTATTAAAATAAGTTAATAGATTAATCCTAAATATATTACTGCAACAAATCTTAACAAATCTTAAATATATTACTGCATCAATCTTAATTTTGGCTTCCTCTAGTTTTGACTAACAGCAATGTCTGCTTTTAAAAAATTCAAATATATTTATTAATTGTGATTAATAAGATCATTTCTTCACATACATTACTGAAGTAAATCATTTTGTATTTCGAGAAATAGAAGGACTAGTTACAGCCTTGAAATGAAGACCTAGTCCTTTTTTAGTACTTAAAAAAATGCCATTTTATCTGAGATGTATAATGGTATATTGTTTGTAACATGCAACAATATATTATATACTACTCTGAAAGAAAGAAAATACATCACCGCCAATTCAACCTTAATATGCCATAGAGTGTAAGATGCCTAACTTTGGAGATATTGCTATACTAGAAAAAAATGTCTCTCCTGTAATCAAGGAAACCTTGTATTTAAAAAATATATATATTCTGAAAGTACTCTCGTGGATATATTACTTTCTCCTTCTTCCTAAAATGACTCTAGTTTTGTTCCAGAAGCTTCAATCATTCAGCTCTGTGACTCAGGGGAAGCTTTTGATTGTCCTAAATTAAAAATTATGATCTCATCTCCATTTCCAGTGATTGGCTGAAGGACCCAGGTTCAATCCAGTCAATTAAAGGCATTTTTCTGGGGTCCGTTACTGATTTGGGGCTCCCTTCACTAAACTGTGCCAATTAAACTAAAGGAACGACTAGTTTTTTATTTGAGGAGGGATTTTCCAGAATGTGTGTTAACAAGTGTTCCCATACTTGATAACTTATCATTGAATTATGACCCTGAAAAAATGAAAAGTATATGATTGCTTTTGAATTGTTAAAGAAGTAAACTATGTAATTTTATTTGTAGTGTCAAGCATAGTTTATTGAAGCAAGTTCCTTTGAAAATCTGTGATCTGCGTATGGCATATATATTAGTCAAAATGATTAATATGAATATTCTATTTTATGGTTATTAAAAATAGCCATTAATATTTGTTGTAATCACTTACTTTCTTGTTTGTTTCCCAGCAAAAATATAGAACAATGTTATCCATCTTTGGAAATCCCTTAAGGATAGTTCAGTGTTTCCATTGCTTCCTTGTCTTTGCGTTTCTGTTTTTCTTTATTTTGGTTGGCTTTTGTGGGTTTTCCCTCTGGGTTCTTCTCCCTGGCTGTCCTGAGAATTCCGTTTTTGTCATTGATTTTTGGTAATTTTAATGCAATGTGTTTTGGAGAAGTCCTTTTTGGGTTGAGATAATTGGATGTTCTGTTGACTTCTTGAATTCCAAGCTCCAGCTTATTCCTTAGATTTGGAAAATTCGCGTCAACAATTTCTCTGAAAATACTTTCTAATCTCTGCTCCTTTTCCTCCCCTTCGAGAATGTGCATTATTCTTATATTTCCTCTCCTAATGGTATCAGCTAGTTCTTGTATTCCTCTTTCATTATTTTTCATTCTTTGGTTTCTGTCTTCTTCCTTTTGATTTATTTCTATCTTTCTGTCTTTAATATCACTGATCCTTTCCTCCATTTGTTGATTTTATTTTCCAAGCTTTCTATTTCATTCTTCATCTCTGTCAGTGTGTTCTTCATCTTCAGAAGTTTTATATAGTTCTTTTTGAGGGTTTCAATCTCCTTGCTAAAGAACTCATTTTGCTCATCTAGTTGATTTTTTCAATTCCTGAAATTGTTGATATGATTTGTTTCGGATCTCGTTGAGTTTTTTCAGAAGTACCACCATGAGTTCTCTGTTATTTAAGTCGCATATTTCTATGTCTGTAAGTTTATTTTCTGGAGATTTTTCTCTTCCTTTCTGAGCTGCCTTGTCACCTTGGTTGTTCATGGTGTTTAATGGACTATTTCTCTGCCTGGTCATTAATGAAAATGTGTTCTGCTTTTTCTCCAGAAAGATTTACTATATAAAGGTCTCTCTTTAGCCTGTTGCAAAGAAAGCGTTCTTCTTTTGGTTTCCAGTAGGTGGTGCCTAAGCCTCTTGGATCCCTGCTTCATATAAAGCCGTATTAATGCCTTTCTTTTTACCTTATAGATATTCAATCAAGCTTGCTACCCTAAGTATCTTTCTCTGTCAGTGTTGGTGACAGTTTTGCTAGAGTTTGCTCGGTTACTCCTGTGGCTCCATAGTATTCAATCTTGGATAATGTGTGGGGAGGGCCACTCTGGGTTGTGGGATGGGGGCGGTGGCATAGCCTCACATTTTGTAGCTGTAGCTGGTAATAATCACTTGGTGATTCTCTGCTTTCCCCGCTTCTCCTCTGTCCCCACTTCTTTGCTTTCTGCTCTGATGCCTGGGCACTTCTGCCGACCGCGTGGAGCTCATAGCTCTCTCAGACAAGGTTCTTCAGTAAACTCACCACACCTTCTCCTCTCTCCCTCCTCCAACAGGAAGCCCTGGCTGTGAGAGACAGCTTCTTTGTTTTTCACAGTTTATCTCCCAACTCCCAGGATTCTGACCTGTGGTAGCTCTTATGTGCACTCAGATATTCTGGTGTGCAGGTTGTGTGTTTTTTGTTGAGTTTTAGATGTTCAGCTTATTGTTGTTTCAAGTAGAGAGATCTGGGTACATTTCTCACTCCACCATGTTTCTTACCTCCACTTCTCATGAAATTTTAATTCCACTTAGGAAAACATACATTAAATATTTATGTAATACATTATTTAATTATAATTATAATAAGATATGGTTTATTCTTAAAACTATCTCAACTATAAAATATCTCTGAATCCCTCAGATGCGCTGTATTACTTGTATGAACTTCTCCAATACTCCGTACCACTCAAATAACAAGTAGTATGGTTTGCTTTATACTGCAGCTGTTTGGACATTCACACTTCATCATTTTCTAAAGATCAAGTTCATTGAGAACAGCGATTGATTTTTTTACTTATTTATGACCAGTAGTACCCAATACAATATCTTTTACATAGTGTAGGTCCTCAATATTTATTGATTGCTTAGATATAGACAAGTTAAATCTGCTTGTGTTGTTAGAAGAATAAAGATGATGAGTGAACTACCTTAAAAATAAGACAACTTTTGACTTACTCTCATATCAATTGTTTAATCAGTGATGTACGTGCTATCTGAATTATCTGAGCTTAATAAAAGCAGACTATGATCTATATTAATGGATTGCTACTGATAGCCTTGTTTTCACCATGAGAATCACTGCCAAAGTACATAGAATCTCTGAAAAAGAAATATTTCTTTTTAAAATAAAAGATTTCCATGGTCACTTGAACCTATTGTGTTATTTTGTTTGACAAATTAAAGAAATGGGAGGTTAGGAGGCATCCACCCTTTATTTAAGTAGAGAGATATAAGATATATGTCTTAGTGTAATGGCACACATTCTGAAGGTTTAAAATTAAAAAATGAGAACTACATTATAGTAACACATAGCTAGAGATGGCTTGGTATGCCAGTGAAGTGGCATCAAAGAAGATTTTGCTCTTTTAAAACATAAAATAAGTGTTTTAAAATTCAATGTTAAAAATGTTGAAGTAGAGAATCAAATCAGTAATTTAAAAGATAAGGTCGCCGAAAACACCCAATTGGAACAACAACGAAAAAAAAGAATCCAAAAAAATGAGAATAGTTCAAGGGGCCCCTGGAACAACATCAAGCATACCAACATTCACATCAAAGGGGTGCCAGAAGGAGAAGAGAGAGAACAAGTAATTTAAAACCTATTTCAGGAAATAATGACTGAAAACTTCCATTACCTGGTGAAGAAAATAGTTATACAAGCCTAGGAAGTGCAGAGAGTCCCAAACAAGATGAATCCAATGAGGTCCACGCCAATTTGCATCATAATTAAAATGCCAAATGTTAAAGACAAAGGGAGAATCTTAAAAACAGCAAGAAAAAAGCAGTTAGTTACCTACAAGGGAGCTCGCCTGAGACTGTCAGCTGATTTCTCAACAGAAATTTAGCAGACCAACAGATATTGGCACAAAATAGTCAAAGTGATAAAAAGCAAGGACTTAACAACCAAGAAATTTCTACCCAGCAAAGCTATCATTTAGAATCAAAGAACAGATAAAGAGCTTCTGAGAAAAAAAAGCTAAAGGAATTCTTCATCGCTAAGCCAGTATTACAGGAAATGTTGGAGGGACTTTAAGAAGATGAAGAAAAAAGAAAAAAAGATAAAAACTATGAATAATATGATGGCAATAACTACATAACTAGGAAAATTTCTTTAAATATAAATAGATTAAATTCTTCAATAAAAAGATAAGGTGGCCAAATGAATAAGAAAACGAGAGCCTTATATACGCTGCCTACAAGAGTCTCACTTGAGATTGAAAGACACACAAAAAGTAAAAGTAAAGAATGGAAAAGATGTTTTATGAAAATGGAAATTTAAAAAAATCTGTGGTAGCAATACTTATATTAGACAAAATAAACTTTAAATCAAAGACCATAACAACAGACAAAGAAGGACTCAGTTATCCAACTTTTGAGTATTTATCCAAAGAATACCAAAACACTACTTTGAAGGGACATATAAATTCATATTTTCATTACTGTAAATATTTTATTTACAGTAGCCAAGATATGGAGGCCACCTGGGTGACCATCAATAGATGAATGGATAAAGAAGAGGTGGTACATATATACAATGGAATATTACTCAGTCATAAAAAGGATGAAATTGTGCTATCTCCAATAACATGGATGGACCTAGAGTGTATTGTGCTGAGTAGAATAAGTCAGACAGAGAAAGAAAAAACATCATGTGGAATCTAGAGAACAGGATAAACAAACAGGAGAAACGAGCTCATAGATACAGAGAGCATTTTTATGGTTGCCAAACTGGGCGGTAGGGGAACAGATAAAGGAGGGAGGAGATTAAGAAGTCCAAACTGGTAGTTACAAAACAGTCATGCATATATAGAGTATAGCATGGGAATATAGTCAGTAGTATTGTAATAACTATGTATAGTGTCAGATGGGTACTGGATTTATCTGGGTGATCACTTTATAAGTTATATAAATGTTTAATCACTGTGTTGTACATCTGAAACTAATATAATATTGTATGTCAACTATAATTGAAAAAAGATAAAATATATAAAAAATGAGGAAAATGATACAGCTACAGAATATTTTAGAAGGTTCTTAGGTAAGATAGTAAATTGCTGTTATCCAGCAATCCCACTTCTGGATATGCAAAAAAAAAATGAAATTTGGATCTGGAGGAGATATTTTCATTCCCATGTTCACTGCAGCAGTATTCACAATAGCCAAGAGGTGGAAACCACTTAAATATCCATCGATGGATGAATAAAGAAAGCATGGTGCACGCATACAATGGAATATTATTCTGCCTTAGGAGGAAAGAAATCCTACCATATCCCACGTCATGAATGGACCTTGAGGACATTACACTCAGTGTAATTAGCCAGTCTCAGAAGAACAAATACTGCATGATTCCACTTATATGACATGTCTAAAGTATTCAAACTCATCAAAGCAGAAAGCAAAGTAGTGGTTGTCAGCAACTGGAGGGAGAAGGAAATGGGGAGTTTCTTTCAATAGCTATAAAGTTTCAGTCATGCATGAAGAAAAATTCTAGAGATATGCTGTACAACATTGTGCTTACAGTTAATACTGTACTGTACACTTAAAACTTTGAGGGTAGATCTCACATCATGTGTCTTTTTAACAATGCCACCAACGATAATAAAAAATAAATGAGATTCGCGTGGATCAGTTACTGAGATAGAGTATTATTTCTTTTTCATGACCCTTCAAAAGGAAATTAATATTTGTCATGTAAATGTTCTTGGAACACCAACAAGAAAAGTTGAAAAAGAGCACATTTCCTTGGAAAACAAAAAGCTGATTCCCCCTCTCCCTCTCTTCTCTCTCTGACTACCAGAATTTTTAATTTTTACAACTGCAGAGAAAACAGCAAACATCAGACTTGTGTCTTTTGTAGAGAAACAGAAATCTTTGTAATGCATACTGTTTTAAATATGGTATGTAAAATTTTCACAAATATTTTTTTCAATTTTGAAAATCAAACTCACTTGATTATAGCAATGTCACACATTACCATTGAGTATTGCACACATGACAGGCTTGATATTTTAAAACAAAATTGTTAAGAATCATTTAGTAGTGAAAAAAGCATATAAGTAATTTCTGAGTGACTAGAATGTGTATTTTAAGCTAAATTCACTATAAACAATGACACACGTTTTCCAGAACTTTCTAAAATAAATGGATAGTTAGGCTAAGAACAACCATGAAAACTTCTACCTTCATAAATCTTTTCATTGTAAATGATAGCCTTAAAATTACGTGCTTATAGACCAGTTGCCTTTTTAGCCTTAATTATAGCATTCATGGTGTCACTTTATTTTCTGACATGACACATGTTTAAATGTGTTATTATGTTAATTCCCTTTAAAACCAGCCTCTTGAGTTATTTAAGAAACAACAGTGGTAACAAATGTCTTGAAACTAAGGATTGACAACAGGATTTAAGGTAAATGAGAGTAGCAAGCCAATATTCTCATCATTAGGTATTGATCTCCACTTACGCAACTTTTAAACTATGAGTGTATGCTATGTTCATTGTATTGTCCAGATAAAATATCTGTAATAACCATATGTGCATGTTTTCTGTCACTAGTAGAAATATTCTCATCTTGGATATTTGTTCATTCATTCAGTAACACTTTGTTATAGGCCTAATGTGTACCAGGCACAGTAACAGAGATGAAATATAAAGTCAGAATCCTCAAAGCACTCAGTGTAGAGGCATCATAGTTCATGTATAAGCAACTTGTTCCAAGTGAAAATTGATAATGAAATCTATAACAGGCTTGTGACACTAACATCTAAAAAGAACTGGCAGCCATTCATTCATCAAAGATTTATGATGTTTAAAATACTACAAAGGATGAACAAATATATGAGAATTAGTCTCTGCCATCAGAGAGTGCATAATGTAGAGGAGGTCAGGGAGGAGACCCTTGCATAAAAAAAAAAAAAAACTAAGTATAATACAAGATGGAATAAATTAAGTTGAAATGTTTTATAATGGTGGTATGAAGAGCTGATGTAGAGTGCAGAGGAAAGAATGATTAATACAAAGTGATTGGGAAAAGCTTTGTGGATGGGGTAAAATTTCAATTGAGCCATGAAGGATGCCATTTCGATAAAAAGGAGGGAGAAATGGACATCCCATACTGGAGTCATGACAGAAAGGATAAGGCCTGAAAAGACATGACTTAACAATGCCTAGAGCATAGGATGTGCTAGTATGCAGTCACTGATGAAGCTAGGAGGCTCACTTAAGGCCAGATGGTGACAGACACTAAATATTATTGATAGAATTTTTAAATTTCATTCTGTAGACAATCTAATGATGGGTGGATGAGATAGAAAGATCAGTGCAAGTTTTTTGAGTATTTTCTAAAAACACTATTTCTAAGTTCCTTTTGGTCACTTTGAAGTGACCAAAGTGACCAAGTTCTTTTGGGTCACTTTGAAGTGCTTTATGCACTAAGGTTTTTGAATGTTCTACAACAGCAATTTTATACAACAAATGTGACCTCTTCTTTGTACCTACATCAACATTACATACCTCTATTTTAATATTTATTTTATTTTGCTTTATATTATACTTAGTTTTTAAAAATCTATTTATTTTAATTAGTTTCAAGCATTCAGTACATTGGTTAGACATCTATATAGTTCATAAAACGATCCTCCCAATTGCTTCCTCCCTCCCCCGACCCTCGACCTAGCCAATGTATTAATGCTAACTACATTTCCTATGCCACGTTCCCCATCCATTAACTACTAATTTGTACTTCTTTAACCCTTCACCCCATTCTCCCAGCCCCCAAACGTCCCTCCCCTCTGTCCATCACCAATTTGTCCACTATATTTGTGAGTCTGTTTTTGATTAGTCTGTTCTTTTTATTCCTTAGATTCCGCATATAAGTGAAACTATTTAGGATTTATCTTTCTCTTCTGACTTAAATACCTTCTAGTTCCATCAAACCAATATCTTTTTCTATCTTCTTCCTTTTAGTCTCTGTGTGTCTTTTAATTTGAAGTCAGTCTTTTGTATTTTTTCTTCTTAAAAAAGGCCCTCCAAAATTTCCTGTAATACTGGCTTGATGGTGATAAATTCCTTTAGCTTATTTTTGTCTGGGAAGCTCTTTATCTGTACTTCAACTCTAAATGCCAGCTTTGTTGGATAAAGTATCTTTGGTTGTAGATCCTTGGGTCTTCATCCTGTTGAATATTTTTTGCCAAGCCCTTCTGTCCTGCATAGTTTCTTTTGAGAAATAAGCTGTCAGTCTTATGGGTACTCCCTTTGTAGGTAACTAGCTGCTTTCCTCTTGCTGCTTTTAATATTCTTTCTTTGTATTTAATTTTTTAATTATGATGTGTCTTGGTGTGGGCCTTTTAGGATTCCTGATTTTTGAAATTCCCTGAGCTTCCTGGGGTTTTATGTCCCTTTCCTTCGCCAAGTTAGGGAAGTTTTCCATCATTATTTCTTCAAAATAATGTTCAACATCTTGATTTTCTTCAGTTATGCTGATCAGACAGATATTTGGACCCTTAATAGTGTCCCATATGCTCCTTAAATTATTTTTATAGTCTTGGCATCTTATCTCTTGCCGTTCTGCTTGCATGTCCTTGGCTTTCCCATCCCCTAGATAGGGCATTTGATCCTTCTCTTAATTCACTTTGTTTATTCCATTTAATATACTTCTCATCTCAGACAATGTATTCTTCATTTCAGACTGGTTCCCTTTTATAATTTCCATTTCCATTTTTATGATTTTTATCTCTATTTAAGTTCTCTACACCTCCATAAAAGTTCATTGAGCATCTTTATAACCAGTGTTTTGAACTCTGCATCTATTAGATTACTTGACTCCATTATATCTGTATCTCTGTTCTGTTCTCTCATATGGTTTCTGCTTCTTTGTCTTCCCATTTTGGCTGCCTTTCTGTGTCTGTTTCTGTGTCTGTTTCTATGTAGTAAGCAAAGCTAAGTCTCCTGAATCCTGAGAGAGGTTCAGCTGCAAGCCAAACTTAGCCCAAGCCTCTACCCTTCCAGGGCCACTTGTTAAGATTCATCAAGTAATCCACAGATACTGTGCTTATAGTTGCCTCAAAAGGCCACACCAGAAACCAAGGCCAGCTGCCACCAGTGTGAGTCTAGGCACTGCTCAGCAAGGAGCACCTGAATGTGGCTTGGGTAGGCAGTGAGTTGGGGTGGGGGTGGTTTAGGGAATACTCTGGGCAGAGCGACTTCTGTTGTGCAGTTTGATGACATCATGGCTATAATAGCGCTGTGTCTTGTCTGGCCCACTGGTATGGGAGAGGGTTCAACAGGGAACAATGGATACTGCCGGCACTTCTGTACAAAACAAGTCTCACCTTGGCCCTCATTCTAACAATATCTACCTGTAAGTCCCTGGTGCCACCTGCGCACAGCCAAATAGGCATTGGTGTTCAGAGCGAGCAGGCCCGTCACCACGAAAATCCACTCTCAGATGCATCCCCTTTAAGAGGCTTCTGCCGCTGCTGCAGCCTCCGTCCCACTCAACCGCTCGGGACTGGGCAGACGTGCGTCTTTGCCCGTTTCACCTTCTGCCACTGCAGGGTGCTTCCTTGAATTTCTCCTTAGTTGTACAGCTTGATCATCAAGATCTCTGGTGATTTTTCCTTGTTGCTGCTCCTTGTTTCTGTCACAGCTTTGATTTGGTCGCCAGAGGGACAAACAGAGCCTATTTTTTCCTCTCCCCTCTGCCCATTTTTATTTGAAGTTTTTTTTGCTATTGAGTCATATGGGTTTTTTAAAAATATATTTTGTATATTAACCCCTTATCAGATATATGATTTATAAATATTTTTTCCCATTCTGTACATTGCCTTTTTATCTTGATGTCCCCTCGAAACCCCTCCTCTCTGTCCATCACCAAGTTGTGCACTATATTTGGCCGTCTGTATACTTAGTTTTTTTTTAATGCATGTATCTCCTCTATGCTAGATTATGCGAGATCATGTCTATATATTCATTTACCATTTATCGATAACATGAACTTAATAACAGTACTCACCTCTCTGAGTTATTTTAAAGATTAAACAAAAGAAAACACATGAGAGTTTAAAGATATAGTGGTCAAAATTTTGAACTTGGGAACCCAGCTGCTTGAGTTTGAAATCCAGTTCTGTCACTTACCAGCTGTGAAATCTTGAACAAGTTACTTAATCTTTAAAACAAAAACAAAAACAAAAAAAACAGCTTTATTGAAATATAATTCATACCAAAAATTCACCTGGTTAAAGTTTACAATTCAATTCACAGATATGTGCAACCATATCATAGTAAATTTTTGAACATTTTCATTGCCACAAAAAGATATTCCTATACTCTTTAGCTATCATCCTAGCATCCTCCACCCTTCCTCCCCCAGCCCTAAGCAACCATTAATCTATTTTTTGTCTCTGTGGATTTCCTTGTTCTGGATATTTCATATGAATTGACTCATATGACATATGGTCTTTTGTGGCTGGCTTCTTTCATTTAGCATAATGTTTTAAAGACTCATCCATCTTTTAGCATGAATCAGAACTTCCTTCCTTTTTACAGCAGAATAATATTTCATTGTATGGATATATCAGATTTTGTTTATCTATTTGCTAGTCGATGAGCATTTTGGTGGTTTCCATCTTTTGGCTATTATGAATGATATTGCTATAAACACTTGTGTACAAGTTTTAGTAAGGGCATATTCTTTCTTATCTTTTGAGTATATACTTAGGAATGGAATTACTGTGTCATATAGTACTCTATATTTAATTATTTGAGGAACTATCAGACTGTTTTCCAAAGTGACTGTAACATTTAAGGTGGTAAACCAAAATTGTATGAGGGTTTTAATTTTTCTACATCTTTGTTAACACTTGTTTTTACCTGACTTTTTGATACTAGCCATCCTAGTGGGTATGAAGTAGTATTTCACTGTGGTATTGATTTGCATTTCTATTATGGATAATAACGTCATTTGTATATCTTCTTGAGAGAAATGCTTATTTAAGACCTTTCTCCCATTTTTAATTGGGCTATTTGTCTTTTATTATTGAATCGTAATTGTTCTTTATATACCAAAGATACAAGTCATTTATGAAATATGATTTGCAAATACTTTCTCCTATATGGTGAGTTATCTTTTTACTTTCTTGAAGGTGTACTTTGAAGGAAAAAATTTTTAATTTTGATGAAGTCAAGTTTAACTGTTTGTTGTTGTTGTTGTTACTCATGCTTTTAGTGTACATTACTTAACTTTATGTGTTTCAATATCTTCATCTGTAAAATTATAATGATTATGCTTTCTCATAGAGTTGTTAGAATTAAATGAACATAGCACTTAGAATAATACTTGACATATAGTAAGCACTCATTAAATATTATCTGTCACTATTAACATTATTGTTAGTATTATTACATAAAACAATTAAAACAGTGCCTGGTATATTGTAGAAATTCAATAACGTTAGCTCTTATTATATAACAATAATTTCTTATATCTGATAGATAACAAAATATACATTGAATATAAAATAAATATAAATATTTCAGAAAGAAAGGCTTTTAGGGATATGAGATCTTAAGATATTAAAGGCCTGTTTTATTTAAAAATAAAGATTAAATGGGCATAATTCTAAAATTTTATCTGAAGTTGTTTATATTTAAAAAATCTAACTGTAACAATGATGAATAGTTTTAAATTTTCCTTTAATATGGTGATTTTTATTCTGTCTTTACTTCTGTCTTGGGTGATCATCAGAGATAATTTGGATTTTATGATAATGGAGGAAATTGACAACCTGCTTGTGAAATATTATGGCAATAATAGCTTTATAATAAAGATAAATTCTTTATCTTCTCCAAAGTAATATGATGTGTCAATAAATGTAAAGTAAAAATGACATACGTATTCGTTTAGCCAACAACTTTTAAGAAAGCTTGCCATGCATCATAATAAAGCATTTTTAATACTTTCCATTATAGATAAAATAAGTTTTGGAAAAGTGTATCAAGTTTCTTTTTTTTTTCAGTTTTATTTCTCAGCCTGTGTGCTATATAGATAGACATTCATTTAAATGAAAATATAATTGTGTCAATATGAAAAAAAGTCACAACCAGAAGGAATGTGCATGGTAATTATATACACAGGAGAGAAAGATGAAAATGAAAGAGCTGTAGCTAAAGAAATTGAGACTCTCATTAAAAAGAGAGCAATCAATTCATTGATTGATTTTGTTCATTTTATTTTTCTTTGTCCACTTCAATTCTTACTTGCCCATCACAGTTCTTGTTTATTAGAGCATTAATTACTATCAGTGACAGACAGTGTTTCTGCATATTACAGATATGTGAAAATTGCACACTTGCTTTCTCAATCTGGGCTCTTCTCATAATCTAAGCCATAGGCATGATTTTGAGGAGACTTTTTGAGCTGAGTGATTATTTTTCTCTCTTTAATACCAGGTAAAGCTGAATCTGTGAAGAGAGGGATCTATTTCTTATAGGTTTTGGTATTGCTGACTAGTCAGGGAAATGGCTAAGGCTGTCCTTACTTATGTGGAAATCTAATATGAAAGCATCTGATTAAGATTCTTTTGAGAAAAGGACGTTCTGCTCTTTGCTACCGCACTAGGGAAATTTGAAGAGGTTATTCATTCTCTGACTCTGTTTTTCAAGCCAGAGGATCATAGAGGAAACAATTTTTTTTTTCACCTCAGTTGATAGCAAATTTGTGGGCTTTCTATTTGCTTTAGGTTTTTTGTTTGTTTGTTTGTTTTGTTTTGTTTTGTTTTAAGATAAATGGCTTTACTGAGATTTTAGTGTCCCACCTTACTATAGTGGAATTAATGTTACCATTTAGCTATTTTGTCACTTGTTTTATTTTCTTTTTTAATTTATTCATTAATTTATAATTGTTTCCAACTCCTTAACTTTTATACTTTTTTATGGGGAAGAGAAAGTGCCAGCACAAGGAGCTCCAAAAAAGGTCTCTTCCCTTTTGGGGGTTTTTATAGAGGCACTTTTATTATGTTAAGTACATATCTGTACCCACTTTGAAGTGGACCTCAAGAAAGTTCCTAGCTCTATGCCTAAAGTTACATCCTTTGACAACATCATGAAGTTGCAGACTAAAAGATCCCCACAAATTAAACCCCAAAATAACTCAGAAGAACTGCTAGCAGATTAGTCTTTAAATTTTTTTTCATAAAAAATTATTGAGATATTGTATTCACTCATCAAAGATACAGAGACAAGTCATCTCTGCCATCAAGGAGCTTTTGCTCTAACTAGGGAGATATACCTATAAATAAATGATTTACCTATATAAAAATGATTTATAGGAGATATACCTATATAAAAATGATTTAAGTGCTATGATAGAAATATGTGTAGGTATAGCGGGGCATAGAGAGAGGAGTGGAGAGTATCATCTAGGTGGCAGTAAAGGGGGCAGGAAAGGATTTTCAAGTAACGTGTTTTCCTCTTCTTTATAAAATACCATCATGTTATTATTTGTTTGACAAATTTCCAGTACTGCTCTTAGGAATATTTCCCTGACTCTTCCATCTCCCTTCTCTATGTTCCCTTCTGCTCTGTATATACCTCCATTAAAGAAATTATCATATTGTATTGTAAGTTTATGTTTATCTCCTCCATCAACCTAAACTATAAGTCCATTGAGGGTAAAAATGATGTTTTCAAACCATGTATCACTAAATTCTCACCACTTATAATGAGCAGTCAATAAATTTGTATTCAATAGGTCAAACATTTAAGTACCAACATTTACTTTTGCTGTTTTTCGGGTTAAATATAGCTACAAATTATTTGCCATTCCTCTCTTTAAATCTGGGCTGGTTATGATTGTTTTGATTAATATAATATGATGGCCTAACCATTAAGAGATCTCTCACAGTGGTCCCTCAGAACCCTGAATTCTCATGTGAGAAGTCCAATGATATGGCTGGAAAGACCAGTGGGAGAGCCGTTGAAACCATAGAAAGAGAAAAGGGCCCAGCTATGCCCAGATTTCTAGCCAGTCCTGCAAGGTACCAGGCATGTGTGTGAAACCTTCTTGTACCCTCCGGATCAGTTCATCTGTTAACTGACTATTACAAAGTGATCCTAGTCAACAACACATGAAGCAGAAGAATTGTCAAGCTAAGCCTATGTGTATTCCTGACTCCCCATGTGTATTCCTGACTCTCCAAATCATAATGTAAAGTAAAAATAGTTGTTATTTTAAATCACCAAGATTTCGGATGGTTTGTTAATTAGAAATGATAATTAAAAGACTAAGTATCTGCAACCATATTTTTTTCAACATTTTATATGAAAAATTTCAAACATATAGAAAAGTAGGAGAAATTATACAGTGAAAACCCATATACCACCATCTAAATTATACAATAAATATGCTGCCATATTTGCTTTATCACATATTTATCTATCTTACCATCCTTTTAGCAATGCATGAAAATATAAGATATTCGAAATAAATAGACATCAGTATACTTCATCCCTAAATATTTCATAATGGATACCAATTAACTAGACTGCAATATGCCGTTACATATTTTTTTATTTAGAGAGAAAATTAATGCACAATAAAATACACAGATCTTGAGTGAACATTTGATGAATTATAACCAATGGGTACACTTGTGTAACCTTAACCTCCATAAAGAAATAGTATATTAACATTGCTTCAGAAAATTCCTTCATGTCCTTTCTAAGTCAATTTCTACATCTAGTACCCTCAGAACATTTTTGCCTGATTTTTTTATACCATGAATTTAATCTGTTCTAGAACTTCACATAAAAGTTACCGTAGAGTATCTACTCTTTTGTTTATGGTTTATTTCATTCAGATTAATGTTTTTGAGATTCACCATGTTTTATCTATCAGAGATGTATTCCATTTTATTATTGAGTAGAATTTTACTGTATGAATGTATCTCAGATTGTCTACCATTTTACTGGTCATTAACAATGGAATCGATTCCAGAGTTTAGTTATGAAAAAAAAAAATACTCCCCATCAAAATCCCATCAGCATTTTTTAAAGAAATAGAACAAAAATTCACCAGATTCATGTGGAAGCACAAAAGACAAATCACCAATCGTGAGAAAAACAGAATAAGGCTGGAGGCATCACTCTGCCTGACTTTAAATTATACTACAAAGTGACAATAAGTAAAACAGCATGTTATTGGCAGAAAAACAGACACACAGACCAGTGGAACAAAATTGAGAGTCCAGAAGTAAACTCATGTTTATATGAGAAAATAATTTTCTATAAAAGAATCAAAAAGATGCAGTGGAGTGAGAAAAACAGAATAAGGCTGGAGGCATCACTCTGCCTGACTTTAAATTATACTACAAAGTGACAATAAGTAAAACAGCATGTTATTGGCAGAAAAACAGACACACAGACCAGTGGAACAAAATTGAGAGTCCAGAAGTAAACTCATGTTTATATGAGAAAATAATTTTCTATAAAAGAATCAAAAAGATGCAGTGGAGAAAAAAAAAGCCTCTTCAATAAATGGTGCTGGGACAACTGGAAAGCTACCTGCAAAAGAACAAAGCTAGACTGTAGTTCATTACCACACACCAAAATTAACTCAAAATGGATTAAGGACCTGAATATAAGACCTGAAGCAGGACATGGTTCCATAGTGTAGTAGTTAACATGTCTGCTTTACATGCAGAAAGTCCTGGGTTTGTGCCCCAGTGGAGCCATGGTCCATAGTCTACTGCCATTCCACCCTGAACAAGACCGATGTCTGATCTTGGAAGCTAAGCAGGGTTGGGCCTAGTTAGTACTTGGATGGGAGACCACCTAGGAAGACCAGGTGCTGTAGGTGTAAAAAATAAATGATAAATTTGACCTCAAAGGCAAGGGAGGTAAAAGCAAAAATAAATATATGCCAAACTATCTCCATAGCAAAGAAAACTATAAACAAAACAAAGAAGGAACCAATTGAGTAGAAGATATTTGGAAACAAAACCTGTGATAAAGGGCTAATATCCAAAATATATAAAGAACTCATACAATTCGACAAGAAAATAATCCAATTAAAAAATGGGCAGAGGACCTGAACAGACAGTATTCCCAGGAAAACATACAAATGGCCAATGGATATATGAAAAGATGCTCAACTTCGCTAGCTATTAGGTAAATGCAAATCAAAACCACTATGACATACCACCTCACACCTGTTAGAATAGCTATAATCAGAGGATGTGGAGAAAAAGGAACCCTCATACTCTCGTGGTGGGACTGTAAATTGGTACAGCCACTATGATAAACAGTATGGAGGTTTCTCAAAAAACTAAGATTTGATCTACCATATGATCCTGCAATCCAACTACTGGGTATTTACCCTAAAGACTTGAAAACCCATATCTAAAAAGATATTTTCACACCGATGTTCATGGTAGCCAGGACATGAAAGCAGCCGAAGTGTCCTACAACAGATGATTGGCTAAAGAAGCTGTGGTACATATATACAATGATATATTACCCAGCCATAAGAAGAGATGAAATACTGCCATTTGTGACAACATGGATAGACCTTAAGATAATCATGCTAAGTGAAATAAGCCCCACAGAAAAGTTGAAAACGACATGATCTCACTTATATGTGGAATATAAATCTAAAAGCAACAAACAAACATTACAAACAGAGACTCATGTACATGGACAGTAGACTAGTGGTTACCAGAGGGTAGGTGGGGAGAGGGGAGTTAGATGTGGTAAGAAGGGTGAAATATGTGGTGACAGAATGAAATCTAACTATGGGTATACACACAATACAATACATATATGACTTACTGTTGAATTGTACACTTGAAACGTATTGGATTTCATTAACTAATATCACCATAATAAATTAAAAAAAAATAAAGAAACTGCTCAATGCTTCTTCAAAATAGTTACATCATTTAAATTTCTAACTATGTTTGAAAGTTCTTGTTACTCTACATCCTTGCCAATATTTAATGTTGTCAGTCTTTTAATTGTAACTATTACAGAGGGTGTATAATGGTATATTATTTTTGTTTTAATTTTCACTTGCCTAATGATTAATGATGTTAAACATTTTTTTATGTGTTTATTTACCATTTGTATTATTCTATTTGTGAAATGACAGTTTAAGTCTCTTGCCCTTTAAAAATGCTTTTTGCCTTTTCATTATTGAGATATAGGAGTTTTTATATATTTCGGATGAGTCTTTTATAAACTGTGCTTTGCAAATATTGTTTACCGGCCTGTATTTTGGCTACTTATTTCCTTAATTGTGTCTATCAGTGAGCAGAGTTTTATTTTTAATGAAGCCAGATTGATCAGTTGTTTCTAGTGTTACTGCTTTTTGTGTCATGTCTAAGAAATCCTTGTCAAACCTCAAGTTACAAAACTATTCTTTATGTGTTCTACTAGAAATCTTAATTTTAGTTTTTACTTTAGGGCTATGGCCCATTTTAAATTAATTTTTGCGTGTGATGTGATGTAGGTTGTTTTATCAACATTTATTGGATTTTTTTAGTGACTGTATCTCAAATTAATAGACTGTATAATGTGGATGTATCTCTAGGCTCTATTCTGTTCCCTTGATATATTTGTCTATCCTTATGCCAGTTCCATATTGCCTTGATTCCTACAGTTTTATAATAAGTCTTGAAATCAGGTAGTGTATGCCTTCCAACTTTATTTTTTTCTTTGCAAGATTGTTTTAGATATTCTAGATCTTTTGCAATCCATGTAAATTTTAGAATCAACTTATCAAAAACTACAAAAATTCTGGGGTAATATTGTATCTCTATCTTTCTATATATCTCTATCTTCTTTACATTTCTTCCTTACATTTTCTCTGTAATTCCAAATGTATAAAACAAATTGCAAAACTGTCATTCTTGGGGGCATTTGAGATCTTGATTCTCAGCCTGTCATCAGTTGGGCTCAAATAAACTCAAAAAATTCTCTACAGGTTTGGATGTTTCTTGTGTCAACAATAGATATAAAAAATTATATTACATATATTAATATATAAAACTTTGGAGTAATTGGCATCTTAAGCATATGTTGTTTTTCCAATCCATGAGCACAGCATATCTCTCTATTTTTTAAGATCTTTAAGTTTTCTAAGCAATGTTGTGTAGTTTTTAGCATAGAGATTTTACATCTTTTGTTAAATTTATTCCCAAAATGTTTTATGACACTTTATGAATAAAATTACTTTTTAAAAAATTTCATTTTCTAAATGCTACTAGTCTATAAAAGTAAAACTGATTTTTGTACATTATCATTGTGCCCTGCAACGATGTTAAGTTTACTATTTAGTTCTAGCAATCTTTTATGCTATGATTGTCATATGTATTACATCTATGTATGTTATAAATCCCACAGTACAGTATTACACGTTTGCTTTAAAGTTATATACATTTTAAAGTAATTAAGAGGAAAAACAATCTTTTACATTTAGTCATATATTTCACTCCAATTCTCTTTATTCCTTTCTGAAGATTTAAATTCCTATCTGGTAAAAATTCCCTTCAACCTGAAGAACTTTCTTAAAAGCAGTAGTCCTCCAAATTTAGGCACCAGGGAATGGTGCTCCTGTGAGAATCTAATGCCTAAATTATCTGAGGTGGAGCTGAGGTGGAGATGTTAACACTGAGGAGTGACTGCAAATAAGGATGAAATTTCACTAGCTCAAGGGCAGCTCACCTCCTGCTGTGTGGCCCATTTCCTAACAGGCCACCTACTGGTATCTGTCTGCAGCCCTGGGGTTGGGGACCCCTGCTTTAAAACAAATTTTTATTTCTGTTTATCTCAAAATGTTCTTATGCTATCTTTTGCTTTCATTGTTTTTTTTTTTAATCAGTAATAATTTGTATAAATGTTCCTCTATATAATTTATCATACTTCTTTGGTTGTTTCAGGATTTTCTCTTTATATCCGTTTTTGTAGCAAAATGACATGAAATGTCTACTAAGGTTTTCCTTGTATTAACTTGTATGGGATGAAAGGGAGCAGAATTTGCCACCCCAAAATATGCGTCTTTGGGATATTGATTACTTTAGACTGGTTAATTTTAGGGAATGGCAGACCTGGGAGATCTTAAAACAAAGTGGAAGTTACTTTTTGTAAAGGACATTTACATTTGTAAGGGAAATCTCCCTGTTTCCCTCACTGAATCAGGCCTGTTTTCACTATCAATGGAGAAGTTATGGACTTAGATCTGCATAACAAATTTACCCTTCTTCATTGCGCTTTTCTTGATAACTCCCATAACTGACTCCCCACCCACAACATATTCTTTGTTTTTAGCTGAAGGTGATATTTAAGGTGATATCTTCTACCATTTGGGGAAATTACTCAGTTTTCTGAGTCTTTCTCATGTGAAGAGGAGGTAGGTATACATGATATTTTACTGTTGGGGGCAATCAAATTCTGTCATTGCTCCGGTGGTCCTGTGGGGCCTCAGTCCTTTCTGCCAATGCAGTAAAGAATTACAGATCAGTAATGTTTAGGAAAAGTGAGATTTAACGTTTCAAGAGAGAAACAGGGTACACCAGAGAGAGCTGTAGCCTTGTAGAGGTGGGGGAAGTCTGTCTTAATCTGGGCCATGATGGGAGGTAACAAGTGTGGTGCTAGTTGATTGATGTATGAAGTCATTTTGATTGACAGTTGGCTGTTATATAATTTATTGTCAACTGAGCATGCACTTTCTCAGAATTCAGTCTGTTATAATTAGATTTATGAACTTCCAGGCATATGTATACCATTATAATGATGGTATAATGAGGCTGAGGTGAAAAGAAGGTCAGAGTACTCTTTACTGATGAAGGCTTTGTGGCCAGCCTAAACTGGTTACTATGCTATGGTCATTTATTTCCTTCTACTCCAGGATGTAGGGGTATTGTTATTTGAAAAATGAATTTTTTTCTGGGAGGTGCAGGAACGGCCCTTGGGTTGGCACATCAGTGTTGTTATTTCTATGGTTATAGAGCTGGGCTTTCACTTCTGTCACTCATGGCTATCTAACTACATACCATTATTAAATTTTAATTTGCTTTTCTCCTGCTAATCTGTCTTGTGTTAATTTGATTTTTAATCCAGCCAGAAGAAAGTTTAAAGGTAGAGGATAATTTTTCCTTCCAAAATTGAGTTTTATGAGTCTCTAAATGTATTATTCTTACCAAATTTGAGAACATTTTAGTCACTTTTTTCTTGAAATGTTTTGTTTTCCCAATCCATTTTCTCTCTCTTCTCCTCTTGGTACTCCATTTACATACATGTTTAACCTTTTGATATTATCTCTCACTTTATTAAAACTATTCAATTCTTTTTCTCTCTGTTCTTCAGATTGGATAATTTCTATTGATTTACCTTTATGTTCATTGATTTTTTCTTCTGTAATCTCTCACTGAATAGTAAATGAATCCAAGTGAATTTCTTTCTCATAAATTGTATTTTCTCAATTTCCTTTTAGCTCTTTTTTAATAGTTATATTTCTTTGCTAATAATTTCTATCATGTAATTTCTTACAATTATAATTTCCTTTATGGTTTGAGCATAGTTATAATAGCTACTTTAAAATTCTTATGTGCTAATCCGGGTATCGTTTCAATTGATTTCCTTTTCATTTGAATATGGGTCACATTTTCCTGCTGTTTTATTTGTCTAGTAGTCTTAGATTACATCCTAGACATTGTAAATGACATAACCTAGAAATTCTGAATTCTGTTATATTCCTCTGAAAGGTATTGATTTTTGTTGCTATTTCGAAACAACAGGCAATTAACTTTGCTGGACTCACACTCTTAACTGTAGCGGCCAGGAGTTAAATCTGTTTAGTTATTTTAACCATTGCTGGGATGCTTACAATCTCTCTCACACCTGTGTAATTCAGCTAGATATACAGAATGACTTTGCACACTGAGTTTAGGGGCTCTGTTCTGTGCCTCTCTTCTTTATGAAATAATACTTTCACTTTCTAGCTGCCGTTATTGCTCCTAAGTCTCTTGTTTCTTCACATCATTATAATTTTGGGCTTTCTATTCAAGTTTACCTACCTCAGATAGGACTGCCTAGGACCTTGCCTTCATGCAAAAATTCTCAAAAATGTGGAAACTAAATCATTGCCCTTTTCTCCTTCCAAGTATAATCTTCTTATAATATCTGCCTGCTTCTAATATAGGAAAAAAGCATGAGAACCACACAGATCGACTAAATGTTAAGCCAAAGAAGAACTCGGAGCCTGCTATATGCTGTTAGATACAGAACCTGGTTGATCAGCCATACAACCAGATCATGAGGAACATACAGAACAAAGAAAGATTCCTGTAGAGATTACTAATAACTGTTTACCCATATTATTACCATTTACCCATACCATAAAAGGATAATAAAGACTTTAAGCTATATTTTGTACAAGTTAAAGATAAACCCAACAATTGATTCCATTTTTTTACTCCTTATAATCAGTAATTTTTTTTTTTTTTTTGGAGAAACTAAGAAACAGATGCAAACCCAATTTCTCAAACACTCAAGGTCTCATTCTCTGACTCAGAAAAGGCCATGTTCTGCCTATGGAATATTATTCCTTCTCTAATAAACTTTCTTGTTTTGAACCCTGGCTTGCTCTTGAATTCTTTCTTATGCAATGTCATAGTCTCTCTCTTCCTCTTCTCTCTCTCTCTCTCTCTCTCTCTCTCTCTCTCTCTCTCTCTCTCTCTCTCTCAGTGTAGAACTCAAGACCCTACTTGCGGGGGGTTCACCCAATCCTGCATCACTTCTGCTTGCTCTCTGATGCCTTTAGGCATTTTCCCCAAAAGTTGTTATCTGTAGGAGAGTTGGTCTTGTAAGACTTAATTATCCATCATCAGACAGGGAACATCTAAATTATGTGATTTTAGAATGTGATTTTGGAATATATAAATAATATAGTGAATGATACCAGATGATTTCTAAACTATCTTTTGTTGACTTTT
>NW_006439189.1:1873801-1878509 GCF_000325575.1 Pteropus alecto
AATATCTCTTGATTTTTTGTTTGCCCCCTTTTTTGTTGTGTATTTTGCAAAAAGAGAAATTAAGTATTGTGTTTTAACTTATATGTTTTTCTTTTATTGACCTTGATGTTTTTAAGTTTGGTTATATTTTTGATTGTTAGAGAGGTTTTTTTTTTTTTTTAACTAAACAAGGATTAGTGTAGATACATGAATAATTATATCAAGTACAAAAATATATATGACCAAAGATATGTTCATTATAAATGACACATTTAAATAAAATTAACAAAATTCATCTATCTTAAAAAAGTGAAATAGCAAACCCAAACTGTTTGATTTGACATTTTAAATGTCAAATCAGTTTTAGAAAGCGAAGATGATATAATTAGCATGGCGTTTTGCTATAGTTCATATTTCAATTAAATTTGTGGAATTGAGGGTATGATTCTTAAAATAACCTTAAATGTACTGTAAATTATAAATTTCTAGTACACTGTAAATAAGGATGTATTGTTTACAGCCATTTAGGTCCACTAAATATGTGTAGATTTACTTACTGGCTTTAACTCCCTGCCTAGTTCAATAACTTTCAGTAATTATCATGAAAATGCAATATAGTTATGTAATAGACTACTCCTTCACTATAATATACAATCAGAAGCAATCAATGCTTTTTACAATGACAAGAATTACAACTGTGTTTTATTTTATAGCTTTGGGAATACAGCTTTGGAAGTCACCAGAGAAAGTAGAATTAAACTTCAATGGTCAAATTTCATTGCAGTAAAACATAGCCTCGAGTTGACACTTTACAAAGCAGCAACACAACAAAGGGTTGTGTACTTCTTAGGAGACTATTTTATTTGTTCACCATCCAGCTAGTGGAAGAACTCTGTGTATTGTAGCTCTTTTAGCTCATATGCCTGGAATAATGAGAATCTCTCTGAATATAATACATAATAATCAAATTTAACCTTTGGCCACATCATTTTGAGAAGGAGGAGATAGACATAGTTAATGAAACCTCCAGTGCTGCAGCAACTCATATTGACTTGTTTATTACAAAGTTATATTTGTTATGTTTTTAAAATACACTTTTACTGTCTTTAAATCAAAGGGAATTTTTGAGCTCTTACTAGTTATACTTAAAGTATAATTACATGCTACATAACCTAGTAAGTAAATGAAAATCTTTTCTTGGTTATTTTTTATAAATTTTACTTTGCCTGTAGCTAAATGAAGGCCAGGCCTCTAAAGTGTTTCAAGTATAGTGCATAATGAATATAAAACAGTCCATTAATTGGGATAATAGATCCCAGCATGTAATTGCATTTTTTACGTACTGTGGATAGCAACTGAGTGAAGTGATAGTTATTCAAGGTAGTTAGTCACCTGCGGATAACTTTATTCATCCATCGATGCTTAAATAAATGCATCATTCATCATTAAGAATATTTATAAAGAAATTTATAACAAAAATAATTATTTCATTTCAAATTATGAAAGAAAACAGTAAATAAAAGTTACTGAAGAATACCATAGTAAAGTCTTGCCAATGCTTTAGATTACTTGCTTTTATGTTGGTGGACAGTAAAATATTGTAGAAACTCAAGAATAAAAGTGAACCAAACATGATAACTGTACTTTGCTTTATATTGTTCTATCCAGCAAAATATCTATATGACATGAAGTATATTCCATCAGCAATTTCTAACCACATGTACTTGGCACAGTTTTTCAAGAAAAGAAAAACTTGCAGACAAGGTGTCAATGTGCCACAAACCTTTGTAATCTCTCAAATAGTGTGTGTGCAAAGCTTTATTTACAGTAGTAAGAATTCTTTAGTTTTCATTTAATAGGTCGTTAGCTATTTCTAAGGTTTTAAATAACATATATTCTATTTTAACATTTTCAGGCCTCCACAACCATTCAGAACCAAGATGCAATTTCTTCAGAGCTTCATTAGCTCAGAATAAGAGTAACTTCTTCCCTGGAAATTCTTGGCAAAACCTAAGGAGAGAACCCAGAACTTCGATTGATCTACCACTCTTCTGGACCCCTCAATGTTCCTAGAATCCTAGATCATCTTATTCCTGGCTGTATTACCCATGAGGCTCTGAGAACTGTGAGGCAATCCCTTCACTATTTCCATCACATCACCTCCTATTTCTTTGCTTTATCCTTCTCCATACTATTTATCTTCTCATTTATTAAAATATCTATTTATCTATTTCTTATCATAGCAGATGCATTAAAACTATTCTGAATCACAAAAAAAAAATGAATTAGAAAAAAACCTCCCTTTCTTTGATGTAAAATAGACATTTCTAAAATTAAAATAAGAAAGTGTTTTATTGAAACAGAAGTACTTTATGGAGCTCAAAGGAATAGTGTATAACATCAATTTATGCTATTGAATAACCCTTAGGAAACAGAAATATTTCTCTTATCTGTACCAGGAATTATTTTGTACCTGTTTGTTTTACTGTTCACATCATGCCCCTAAATATAAGAATGGTTTTATTTATTCATTTGGGAAGGCTTTGCTGGTTCCAGTATTCAAGTTAAGCTATGGTAATTAGTATTGTCTAGATTTTCCTCAACGGCATTAATGTATAATTTTTCACATAGGTTTACATGTATGCAATGTACCACACAAATAAGGACTACTTGGCCCAAGAGCTTTTAAAATTTGAATTGATATACTATAGTAACTTGTTGATTCAGATTAAAATTTTAAGTTATCCCCTTTTTTTCAATTGTATTAAGCCTTTAGAATATCTCTATGAGATCATGAATATATTTGTCAAAAAACTGAAAATTGAGAAAAAGAATCTATTAAGGGTTGTATATATTTTATTGGCACATTCACTCTTACATACAAATGAGCTAACATACTAAGAGTCTTGGCATTTTTCTTTTAGCTACAAAGAGATATGAGACACAAATTAATTACTTTATCTTTAAAACCTTCCAGATGTATTGTGTTTTAGAAAGGAGCATTTACTTATTCTTCAGATTTTTTTTCTAAGAGTAAACATTTTTTTAATGACAAAGAATACGTAAGTATTCTATTATGACACTGGCTAATAGGAAAAATAAAAACAGAAGACAGAAATCACTAATTTTGAAATCAGAGCTCATAGATAACCTAGCATATCATCAACTAATATTGATGGGTCTTTAATATGTTTAATATTTTAATATTTCTGTATCTTTTCCATCAAAAATCAGGAAGGAAAGGCATTATGTTTATGATAAAGTATCCATCTAACCTCTCGATAAGCAATGTCATATTTCTGGAAAATATAATGAGATATGCTGTCTTTTAGAATCTCATTGAACATGGTCATTAAAATTAGAATAACTATGTTTTTTCAGGGATTCAGTGGATTATTTGTCCTTAATGCCATTTTTTGACTAATAGAGAGGTACATTGATATATAGTTTTATGGCTGAAAAAGGTAATGTATTTAAATAATAAAAGTAAGACACTCTACAGGCTTCTAATGTGGTATACTTAAAGAAATTTTCAGTGAAAAGCCTGCATCTACTCTGAACCAAAATCATCCTTGGGAAAAAAATAGTCAACCAAAAATTATTGTTAAATAGTATATGGATATCTCTCATCTTAGCACAACTCCTTCTCTACAGAGCTTGCTTCTATTATCAAATTTCTTTATCTTTCTTTGAAATATAATTTGACTTAACATTTACTTTCTTAAAAAGCACCAGTGAAGGGCTTTGAAATAAGATTGTCTTTTATAATGTATATCCTTATTAATATCTAGGCATCAATTTAGACTTTGCATTATATGTCTCTGCATAGCGTTATCTGCACATGGAACAGTGTCAATCATATTAACATGTACCTAATAGAGATTAGAAATTCTGCTTATGGTTAACTCAGAGATTCATCAAAGAAGGACTAGTTGGCCTCAGCTCTCAGCGGCTCTAAATAGTGACAACTGCAGAGAATTTCCCTGTCTGAGATCATGTCCTTCCAGGGGCAGTCCATAGCCAATAACTGCTTGAGGTGGTATATAAAAGCCCAATTAATTTGATCTACTGTGGAACAAGTCTGAAAGGCCATATATGCTACAGAGCTCCTTGGTGGAATTGACCAAAAATGTGTATGTCTGAATCACAGTTTGACTTCGGCCTGTGACCAATTTTACTTCCTTTCTCTCCCTTCAAAATGTTAGAATTTGGTTCCAGAAACCCCTAACCTGCAACATTGCTTTTTTACCACTAAATTATCTTCCAAATCTGATCAGATCTCTGATTTCTTCTATATATAGATTCTCTGGCAAAATCACACACTTTTATCTTTTTATCACTAATATTACAAAATGAAATATGACTTGGCCTTAAGAATCACTTCTGTAAAATCTCTTTATATATTCCCCATGGTGGCAATGCTTTGTAATTGGTAAAATAGTATAAGTCATATCATCTTTGATCATTTTATCTACCCTCATTCCTGACCATATCCCATCACCTATGTGCTACTTTCATAAAATGACCAGAGAATGAAAATGGTGATCAAGGGACCCCCAAAGGCTAATGTCTCCAAACACTGAAATATGAGTAAAAAGGGTCAAAATCAACTTTTTTGGAACCTTGGTAAATAGGTAAAGGTTTACAGAAACCAAGCAATAACTGATTTTTTTTAAAAAAAGTGATTTAAACACAGATGTAGAGCTTTGTAGTGTTTTAATTAGCCTTT
>NW_006439189.1:1878666-1883729 GCF_000325575.1 Pteropus alecto
CCTCCCTGGCACAGCAGTTGTCTTAAAGATAGCACTCACATTCTTGGTGTGGGTACCTCTTTTCAGAAGGAGCAAAGAAGAGCTCATTTCTAAGAACTTGTATATGTCTGGCTTGATCTGTCTGAGGTTTCTTTAAAGGCCTGACACAAGGTTTTGTTTGTTTGTTCGTTTTTTGTTTTTTTGACTAACTTAGAACTCTCTCAGGATAAAAAAGTCTTAAACAGAGGGTGTTTGTCAAAAAAAATTGTAAGGCAAATGAATAAGCTACTGCTGCTGAAGGCAAAATATTGCAGTTGGAGAAAACAATAGACATGCTGAAAGTCTCACAGAAAATCCGGTGAGAGAGCTATTTTGGAGAATAAGAGCATTGGAAAACTCCCACAGGTAATCTGTATTGCCATAGTAGGACACATGCTCAGAGAAGACCTGTGAAGGCTTTAAGTGTTGTTAAGAGAGTGGCTAAGTATCAAGGGAGTATTCAACACAGATCCAATTTGCAAAGACTAGGAGAGTATTTTTTCTTTCTTTTACTTTTTTCTTTTTGCTTCAGGCATTTAAAGAAATCCCTTTCAAACCACTAGCTGATCCCAAGCTAAAGGACAGAGACTTCAGAGGCCACATACAACAAAGAAAGTCTTTAAATATAGTTTAGAAAAGTCACTAAATAAACGAGTAACTACAACCCATATTAAGTAACAATAGCAAACCTTGAAGAGAGTGGAGTATCTGATTTTCAGAGTTAGCACATTATAATATTTAAAATGTTCAACTTTAGGAAAAAAATGTTAAAGGAGGCAATGAAACAAGAAGGTTAGCCCATACTTGGAAAAAAAATTAAATTAATAGAAACTGTCCCTGAGGAAGCACAGAAAGTGGAATCATTAAAGAAAACCTTTAAGTCAACTGTTCTGAATGTGCTCAATGAACTAAAGAAAGCCATAGACAGAGAACTGAAGGAAACCAGGAGATGATGTCACACCAAATAGAGAATATTTAAAAAGATAAAATTTATCAAAAGGGATCAAAGAAATTTTGGAGCTGAAAAGAGTAATAACTAAAATGTAAATTTCACTAGAGGGGCTCAGAACAAAGTAAGGCGGAGAGAAGCAAGAATCAGTGGTCATGATAAGTTAATTAAGAGTATCCAGTTTGAGGGGCAGAAATAAAAAAGAATGAAGAAATATGAACACAGCCTAAGAGACTTATGGGTCACAATTAAGCATACCAATAGGAGTCCGAGAATGAGAGGAGTAAAAGGGAAAAAAATATTTGAAGAAATAATGGCTGTAAACTTCCCAAATTTGAAAAAAGACATTAATCTATACATCTTAGAAGCTCAACAAATTTCAAGTAGAATAAACACAACGAGATCTACATTAGGAGATGTAATAATCAAAGTGTCAAAAGATGAAGACAAAGAGAGAATATTGAAATTAGCAAGAGAGAAGCAACTGGTTATGTAAAAAGGGTGAATTCTACCAGACATGGAAAAAAGAATTAACACCAATTCTTCTTAAACTCTTTCAAAAAATAATGAAACAGGAGTGAACACTTCCTAACTTATTCTATAAGACCAATATTACCCTGATAGTAAACGAGACAAAGACATTACAAGAAAAAAAAAATTGAAACCAATAACTCTTATGAGAAATGCAGAAATTCTCAGCATAATACTAGCAAATCCAGTAGCACATGAAAAGGTTTATATGCCATGACCAAGTTGGATTTATTCTAGGAATTCAAGGATGATTCAACATGTGAAAATCAATGTATTATAGCAAATTAATAGAACAAAGGGAGAAAACTACATTATTATCTTAATGCGGACAAATCATTTTTTAAAATTTAATACCCTTTCATGATGAAAATGCTTAACAAATTAGGAATAGAAGAGAACTTCCTTAACCTGATGTAAGGTATTTATGAAAACCCATAGCTAATATTATACTCATCGGTGAATGACTGAGTGCTTTCTCTCTAAAATCAGAAATGAGATAAGGGCAAAAAATAAGATAAGGATGTTTGCTTTTGCCAGTTCTCTTCAATATTGTACTGGAAGTTTCCAAAAAGATCAATTTGGCAAGGAAAATAAATTGGAAAAGAAATAGAATGATCACTAGTCACAAATGACATTATCCTATAGATAGAAAAACATCAAGAATCCAGAAAAAAAAATTGTGATTTCAGCAATTCTGCAGTATTTGACCAACCCGTAAAAATTAGTTGTATTTCTATACACTAGGAATGAACACTCAAAAAAGAAAATTAAGAAAATAATTCAATTTACAATGAATGAAATTTAACCTAGGAGGTGGAAATCTTGTATACTGAAAATACAAAATATTTCTGAAAGAAATTAAAAAACAAAATAAATGGAAAAACATCTTCATGGATTGCAAGACTTACTATTGCTAAAATGGCACCACTCCCCAAAGCAATATGAATATTCAATGCAACTCTTATCAAAATCCCAATGTGTGTGTGTGTGTGTGTGTGTGTGTGTGTGTGTGTGTTGTGTGAGAGTTTTCACAGAGGTATAAAACCTGATCCTAAAGTTTGTAAGGAATTTAAAGGGACTTGGAAGAAATAAAACAATATTTAAGACAAAGTACACAATCGGAAGACTCAGCATTTTGTTTTGAAAACATAATATAAATATACAACCATCATAACAGTGAGATATTGGCATAAAGATAGACATATAAACCAAATGAGATATTATTGAGTGTCCATAAATAAACCCATGTATCTATAGCCTATTAATTTTGAGAAGGATGCCAAAACCATTCAATGGGGAAAGAATAATCTTTTTAACACAAATTGGTGGAACAACTAGATATCCATACACAAAAGAATGAAGTTGTACCTCACCTCAGAAAATATAGAAAAATTAACTCAAAATGAATCAGACTTTACAAGTGATAAAACTATAAAATTATTAGAAGAAAACATAGGGGTACATCTTTATGATCTTGTATTGATAAGAACTCAGATATAACACGAACAACAAAAGAAAAAAGATAACTTGGCCTTAATCAAATTTAAAATTTTTTGTGCTTCAAAAATGCATCAAGAAAGTGAAAAGACATCCCTCAGAATGAAGAAAATATTTGTAAATTATGTCTTGTAAATGTCTGGGATCCTGAATATATTGAGAACTCCTGTATATCAATGACAAAAAGACAATCCTATTTTTAAAAAAAATGGGCAAAGGATTTGAATAGACATTTCTCCAAAGAAGATATACACATGGCCTATAAGTGTATGTCAAGATACTCATCATAAGTCATGGAAGGCAAATTAAAATCACATGATACTTTTTTGCTATAATAATGATAAAAAAAGATGAAAGGGTAAAGATGTCAGGGTAGGTGAATGTTGTGCTTTCTTCATCCTACGACTGCATTGAAATTACAACTAAATTATAGAACACTCAACCTGCAGAAACAACTGAAGACTAGCTGAACATAACTACTATAGCTAAAGATATAAAGAAGAGGCCATATGGAGACTGGTAGGACAGGGGAAGATGCAAATTGAGATGGCCCGGTCCCTGCGTGTGGTGGTTGAGCATCCAGAGGGACATCTTGGCCACAGAGTTCCCCCTAAAAGAGTGAGGGTCCTCAGCCTGACACTGGGACTCCTAAGATAAGGATTTCAATGCTGGGAAACGGAGTCCCCACAAAATCTGGCTGTGAAAATCAGATGGATTCTGACCATCTGAGTAAAGCAGAAGGCAGCTGGAAATCCAGATGTTCCCTTACAGGGAAAGACTGAGATGTGTGGTCTCAGGGTGAGAGACAGCCTCCATTGTACTTTTGTTGACTCCTCCTGTGCAGCAGGCGGGCACCATCTTGAGCCCTCCCACCACATGGACAAATCTGAATCTTTATTGGCCTAAAGAGATCCACTCACTGCACCCCAGTGACCTCTGATACCCTTGCCTCACCTAACTTACAAATTGCCCGGTGGCAATTTCATTGCATGGCAACCAGCTCCACCCCAGTGCTCTCAGCAAAGAGCACCTTTGACAGGCCTCTGCTTGCACACCTCAGGAAAACTTTCAGTGGCAGGCAACCAACCTTAACAGGAGCTGCAATATCTCTTAAACAAATCTTAGGGGTCTGCAGACACAAGGTGGGCAGCAGCTGGTCTTGGCGTGATCTGAGACTTTTGTGAATAGCCACAGGCTCAGGACTGGCACCAAATCTGAATCTAGACTGGCCTGGTTAAATCTGTTTGCTTTACCCTGGTGATTCCCTGGGACCCCAACCCACCCAACTCATAAACCACCCAAAGGACCTTTAAGCTGAAGAATCTTATAGGCAGCCAGAAGGCAGCCTCAAGCCTTGGGGTGCCCTGAAAATTTCTAGGCAGCCCCAGGTCGGGTACTGGTGATAGTTGACCACGTTTCACAGTGGGATCTCTCCCTCTTGCCTCTAGGTCCAGCACAGGCAATAACCAAATGCAGATTGATTTGTAGCTCCTACCATGTAGTCCTGGGCACTAACAGGAAGCTGACCTTGGCCTGAATGAGAACATCTCCCAAGGGACACAGAACAAACATACATGGAGGCTGGTATTAGACTAAAACAGAGCACCAACTGATTAATACCACAATTGGTACATCCAAAGGATGGTCTCAATAGGCACATGAGCCCACTGGAGCACATCTCTCTCTGTGAGGTCAATCCCCACACAGCAGGACATACTTTGTGGGCATAGTCAATCCTCACAGTCAGCCTGAGAGTATCCCATCCACTGAAGTGCTAACATCAATCAAAGCTTAGCTACAACAAGAGAGCATACACAACTCACAGAAGGGACACTCCTAAAACATTCAGCACAGGTGAACAGAGAGACTGTACCACTGGTTTACACAGGGCACCTACTACACCTGACCAAGATTGTGAGACTTAGCAAATCTACCTAATATATAGAAATGAACACAGAGAAACAACCAAAGAAAGAAAGAAAGAAAGAAAGAAAGAAAGAAAGAAAGAAAGAAAGAAAGAAAGAAAGAAAGAAAGAAAGAAAGAAAGGAAGGAAGGAAGGAAGGAAGG
>NW_006439189.1:1883922-1891270 GCF_000325575.1 Pteropus alecto
AGTAGGCATAAAAAAAAAAGAAACAGTAAAAATGAACCAGTCGGAAATTAAGAATACAATAACCAAAATGAGGAATATACAAGGAATCAACAGAAGGTTAGATGAAGCAGAGAATTGAATTAGCAACTTATAAGACTGGTAGAAGAAAATGTCAAACTGGAATAGCAAAAACAAACAAACAAACAAACAAATGAAAAATAGATAAATAGATAAATAAGTAAATACATACATACATACATACATACATACATACATACATACATACATAGATGAATGAATAAATAAAATAAAATAGATGAAGATAGTTTAAGCCTCCTTTGGGATGACATCAAGTATAGCATCATTCACATCATAAGGGTACCAGAAAGGAGAAGAGAGAGAGCAAGAGATTGAGAACCTATTTGAAGAAATAATGACAGAACACTTCTTCAATCCGGCAAAGGAAATAAAAAATACAATCCCAGGAAGCACAGCGAGTTCCAAACAAGAAGAACCCAAGAATTCCACCCCAAGACACATAATAATTAAAGTGCCAAAGTTTAAAGACAAAGGGAGAATATTAAAAAGCATCAAGAGAAAGGCAGCTAGTTAACTACAAGGGAGTAGCCATAAAACTGTCAGGTAATTTCTCAACAGAAACTTATTAGGCTAGAAAAGATTGGCATGAGATATTTAAAGTGATGAAAAGTAAAGAACTACAACCAAGACTCCTCTAGGCAGTAAAGCTATCAATGAAAATTGAAGATGTGATAAAGAGCTTCCCAGACAGGAAAAAGCTAAAGAAGTACATCACTAACAGGCCAGTATCGCAAGAAATGTTTACGAACAAAGTATACCTTTTAAAACTGGAGAGAAGGCAGATACCAAATCCAAATATAAATACTCAGAGCAGTTCACTACATGCACCAAAGCTAAAAGTAAGTGTGTATTGCCCTGAGAAATAAACCATGAAAATATCAGAAGTCTCTCAATGCATATAATAAGCAGATAAACTGAACATTCAATATATTTATATTTTCATAAAAGTCTTTTAAAATTAAAAATGGTCATAAAATAGGTGCTTAATCAAATATTCAGTGAGTACACAGATGACCAATTATATAAAAACAAATATCATTTAAGAGTTCAGCCAATTGCCAAATACCCTGAAGGTCCACAACAGGGAATGTTTTGTAAGTTTACTAAGCACAATTTGAATTATATTGGCTCTTCCTTTTGGTATAAGGGAGTAAACCAACTAGTGGATGGTCTTAGTCATACATATACACAAATATTGGAATAAGACATTATTTTCAACTTTTTCTTCTTCATATCTTCTTGTCATGGTGTTCTTGAATTTAGAGATTGTTAAGAATGTCAGCAGTTTAGTAACATACCCTTAAATATGAAAACCTAGTAACTCAGCAGACTCTAAATATATATGTTTACATTTACATTTACATTTATGTTTATGTACATATTCAATTAAAATTAATATTCAGTGTTGTTTTTTATTAACTTGAGGTATATAACATACCGGTTAGACATTTATATAATTTAGAAAGTGAATACCCTTGATTAGTCTATTACCCACCTGGTGCTATAGATAATTATTACAATATTATTGACTATATCCCCTATGCTGTATACTTTATCTCCTCATGACCATTTTATAACTACCAGTCTGTAATTTTTAATGCCTTCACCTTTTTTGTGCAGCTCCCCAATCCTCCTCCCATTCAGCAACCATCACTTTGTTCTCTGTATCCATATATCTGTTTTAATTTTGTTTATTTAATTTCTTCATTAGATTCCACATAAATGAAATCATGTGGTATTTGTCTTTCTCTGTTTGACTTAATATAATATCTTAACTTAGTATAATACTTTCCTGGTCCATCAGTGTTGTCACAAATGGTAAAATTTCATTATTTTTAAAGCTGACTAATAATTCATTGTATATATGTACAATCTCTTATTTATCCAATCATCTGTTGATGAACACTTAGGTTGCCTCCATATCTTTGCTATTATAAATAATACTGCACTGAACATGGGGATGCATATATCTTTGTGAATTAATGTTTTGGACTTCTTCTTCAGATAAATATGTAGAAGTGGAACTGCTGTGTCATAAGGCAGTTCTATTTCAATTTTTTCGAGAAAACATGCTATTTTCCTTAGTTACTGCACCAATTTACAATCCCACCAACAGTGTACGAGGGCTCCCTTTTCTCCACATACTCGATAACACTTCTTGTTTTTTGATTTATTGCTGATAGTCAATCTGACAGGTGTGAGGTGCTATCTTATCGTGGTTTTAATTTGCATTTCTCTGATGATTAGTGATGTAGAGCATCTTTTCATATGTCTATTGGCCATCTGTAAGGGAGAAATGCCTATTCATGTCTTCTGCCCTTTTTTAAAATTGAATTATTTGTTTTTTGCTCATATTTTCTTTAGGATTTTTACAGCTGCCTTTAAGAGAGATACTGGTCTATAGCTATCTTTACCAGATTTTGGTATCACAGTAATATTGGCCTCATAAAATAAGTTCAGAAGTATTGCTTATTTTTCTTTTTTTTTTTTTTTTGGAAAAGTTTGAAAGGAACAGGTATTAAATATTCTTTGAATGTTTGGTAGCTTTTACTAGCGAAGCCATCTTGTCTTGGACTTCTACTTTTTGGGAGGGTTTTGGTGATTGTTTCAATTTCCTTACTTTGATCGATATATTTAGATTTTCCAGTTCTTTGTGATTCAGTCTAGAAAGATGATATATATCTAAGACATTGTCCATTTCTTTTAGGTTATTTAATTTGGTGATGAATAATCTTTCATAGTATGATCTTTAGTATTTCAGTGGTATCTGTTGTAACTTCTGTTTCTTTTCTGATTTTATTTGTGTCCTTTCTCTATTTTCCTTAGTGAGTCTAACCAGGGGTTTGTCAATTTTCACTCTTTTCAAAGAATCAGCTCTTTGTTGAATTAATTTTTTTGTCTTTTTGTTCTCAATTTTATTTAATTATGCTCTTATTTTTATTATTTTCTTCCATCTGCTGACTTTGGGCTTTATTTGCTCTTCTTTTTCAAGTTTTTAAAGATGTAATATTAGGTTGTTTATTTGGAATTTTTTCTTTTGTTTCTTGAGATAGGTCTGTAATGATATCAACTTTCCTCTTATGACCACTTTGCTGTGTCTCAAAAGTTTTGATATGTTGTACTTTCATTCTCATTTATTTCTATGTATCTCTTGATCTCTTTTATTTCTTCTGTGACCCAGTTGTTCTTTAGTAGTGTGTTGTTTAATCTTAACTTATCTGTGGTTTTCCCTCCTTTCTTTTTACAGATGATCTTGGTTTCAAAGCATTGTGGTTAGAGCATATGCTTTGTATGATTTCAAGTTTCTTAAATTTGATTAGGTTAGTTATATGTCCCGAGATATGCTTTATCTTGGAGAATGTTCTATGTGGATTAGAGAAAAATGTATAATCTGATGTTTTGGGATGATAGGCTCTGTAAACATTGCTTATGTCTAATTGGTCTAATGTGTCATTTATGGTTGATTTTTTTTATTGATTTTCTGTTTGAATGATCTATCCATAGCTGACAGTGAGATATTTAGGTCTCCTACTATAATTGTGTTTTTGTCAGTTTTCCCCTTTAGTTCTGTTAGAAGTTGCTTTATATATTTTGGTTCTCTGTAACTGAGAGCATATATATCAATAAGTATTATGTCTTTCTGATGTATAGTCCCTTTTATCATTATAAGTGTCCTTCATTGTCTCTCATGAACTTTTTCTACACCCACTTTTCTCTGGTTCCCATTTGCTTCAAGCATCGTTTTCTAATTTTTCACTTTTCATTTATATCTGTCCTTGCAGCTGAGATGTGTCTCTTGAATGGAACATTTCATTTGGTCTTGTTTTTTAATCCAATCTGCTACTCTGTTCCTTTATATTTCTGACTTTAATTTACATTTAGGATGATAATTGAAATATGAATTTATCCTATAGCAATTTTATCTTTTGTTTTCTGGTAGCTCATGGTCTCCCCTGTTTCTCTGCCCTTTTGTTTTGTGTGTTATTTTAATTTGGTAGTTTTCTAGAATTTTCCTCTCTGTTTCCTCTTGTTTTACACCATGCATCTCAGTTCTGGATTGTTTTTTGTGTGATTACCATTAAGTTTATGTAAAGAAAAGTTTGATATATACAGTAGTTCTTTTTCTTCTGAGTGCATCTTATCTCCATTCTCTTTTGCAGGTTCAGATCTTTCCTCATTCCAATTTCGTTTTTGTCATCTTAAATTTTCCCTATTTGTGCTGTACATTTATTTCTATGTTACAGTGGCTGTTGTCTTCTCTCAAAGTGTTTTTTTTTCTTTAACCAGTAAGTAATATTTAAGCTTATAATACCCTGTTCTTAAAAAGGTTGCACTTTCTTGTTTCTGTCTGCCTGTTAGTCATCTTAGTCATAGTTATGTTTTTTTGTCTTTCTGGAAAGAGATAATAGGTCAAATAATAATAAATCTCTGGGAAAGGGGCTTAGGAAGAGCTCCAATTCCATATTGTCACCTCTGGTTCCTTCAAGGCTTTGTGTTTTCACATTGATTGTGGGCTGTTGGTTTTCAAAAGCACTGACAACGTGGAGGAAGGGCACACGAGAATAGAGTAAGTTGACAACACCAGAAAGCTTGCTATTATTACTGAGATATAGTAGATTTTTTTGAATAAACACTTCCAAGATTGCTGAAAAAATTGATTTGACCATTTACTTTGCTAGTGTTTTTATGGAGTATCAATTTTTTAGAGGTTCCTACTTTGTCATTTTTGCTGCTATCTCCTTATTACATGATCTTAATCTCTTAGGTTTGTTATTATATCCAGTTGGGCTAACCAGCAATATACTGTGTGAGAATGTTTTATGACCTTTTAAATTGGACTAATATTCTTATGACATAGATATAAAATATAAAATTGTCATTGAGCTGTTTCTTAATTACTGAATAGATAACCTCTGAGATTTGCAAGTGAGAATCACTTAAAATTTTATATATATCTATATCTATCTATATCTATCTATCTATCTATATCTATATCTATCTATCTATATCTATATATATATAGATATATGTATATGGTCTAGAACATTATTGTTTACCAAAAGTAATATCAGTAAAAATGAATACAGTCTTAAAATAAAAAAATGGCTGTATTACTTACCTAGTTGAAGACTAAAATAAAAAAAAAATTACCATCAATATTTTTCCTGTTATAACACCACACATTGCAGTATTACACATAGGAGTAAAGTATTCTGTATTGATTTTTTTTTTTTAACAAGACAAGTGTTCAGTGAATGATATACTGGTTGCCTATTCTTTGCATTGTTCTCCTAAAATTAAATAGAGTGATTATGTAAGTTATGAAAGTAAAACTTGGTAAATAAAAAAAGAGTACATGCATGATAACTGTTAAAATTATTTGTATCTTAAAATAAGGATTTTATTGACAATATAAAGCATAGATCATTTTATTTTCCTTTGGTTTATTGCACTTCACAGATGTGTGTGTATGTGTGTGTGTGTGTGTGTGTGTGTGTGTGTGTTTTCTTCCACTGGCAATAAAAATATGACTCACTTTATTGTGATACTCACTTTATCGTGGTGTTCTGGAACTGAACCTGCAGTATCTTTGAGGTATGCCTGTAAAGAATAAAAATTTGCCATCTTTAGAGAACTTTGTAAAGAAACATTCACATTTAACCTTAGACAATCAGTACCAGGCAGTATTATAAGGTTAGTAATTTTCTTTTGTGTGCCAGTATTTTCCTTCCTTGATCTGTTATTCTCACTTTTAGCACCCTCCTTACTCCTTCGGGGTTTTCACTTTGATTTCTTACTCTTCTTGATAGAAAAATAAATAAATACTCTTATTTATTTATTTATTTATTTTTTTTTCCAAATAAATATTCTTAACACTAAAGTGTTGAAAAATGATTGGTTTTCTCTTCCAATGGCACTTGCATCTTAAGCAAATAGACACTTAACAGTAGGATTTCAAATATCAGTAACCAATAAGCAGAGAAAACAAAGTCTATCAGGTGGTTCCTTTCCAGATTTCCTTGAATTGGTGCATGGTTTAGCACTTATTTTGCTAATTCATAGGAATCTATAAGTTCCACAAGGAATGCTTATTTTCACCAAAGATATATGCATATGGGCCCGAGGAAATCATGGTATGTATTTTCACCTAGAATAGACAAATTTGTGAAGTCATTTCTGAAGTTCATAATTATACAGTGTAAGATTTGTGCTAGCAAAATGAGCAGAGGCTTTTCTCCTAGACTTATTGAGAATAGATTTCAAAAACAAATAATGGCTTATGACATTTATCAAGTAATTTCTCAAAACTAAAAGAGAAAAAATATTAAAATAATCACTTGCTTTTAGGACTACTATTAAATATTTTATAGTTTTAGCATTTTGGCAAAGGGAAAAAAAGATGATTTTTAATGATTTTATGATAAATGTGATGATCTCAAAACAAAATAATAAAGGTGTGACTACTATTGTTATTCAAACAATATAATCTTTTACTTAAAATTGTATTTTATAAACTATGACCTATATATTTGAATATTTCACAAAAAGCAGATTTTCAAAGTTCTATCAAACAGCTAATTAAAAATCTTCAAATTTATAATTTTTAAAACATTTGTATTTTATTAAAGTCAGGTTTGCTAAGGTACAATTTACTTAGAGTAAAATTCTTCCTATTTAAATGTACAGTTTAATGTCTTTGTATAACATGTAACCATGTTTGTTTTTCAAATAACCACAATGGTCACGTAACCACCATTTTCTACATTTTAAAACAATCAAAAGAAGAATATTTTGTGTCAGATGAAAATTATAGGAAGTTCAGTGTTCATAAATAAAGTTCTGTTTGAACACAATCATGTTCATTCATTTACATATTGTCTATAACTGCTTTTACGCTACGATGATAGATTTATGTAGCTGTGACAGATGCCATGTGGCCTGCAAATTCTAAAACATGTTTTATCTGTCCCTTTACATAAAAAGATTGCTGATTCCTTGTGAAACATATAGTGTTTTTTCTTCTGAGCTTCTCTTTATTTATATATAAAATTTACATACATATGCAGATTTCTGTTTTCTACAGATTTTTACTAATGTGCTTGTTCATCAATAATGTGTAGAAACACTGGCTTCCCTGCACTGTCATCATAAATCTGTATATTACTAATTTTTTATGTAAATATATATATATAATTTTAAATAAATATATAAGCATATTGTTATATATTGAAATATTTATTTTGTTATATATTGTATATCAGCATCTTTC
>NW_006439189.1:1891574-1895877 GCF_000325575.1 Pteropus alecto
TTTAAAATTATTTTTTGATTCATTGTAGGGTGTTTCCTAAGGATAAAATGTTCACATGACACTGTAGTCAAAAAGACTAGTTAATGCTTGACATCATTCAAAAGGATACTGGGCCACTATGCATGTTGCAATAAGAGTAAAATCTTTAAAAAATTACAAAACCAAATGTGGCAAGGATGTGGGGCAATCATAATTCTCATCCATTGATGGTCAAGTGTAAAAATGGTATAAATCTTCAGAAAATAGTCTGGAAGTTTTTTTAAAAAAATAAACATAGAACCCAGCAACTCCACTGGTAGATATTTACATAAGAAAAGTAATAAAAAACAAAAACAAAAAACATATCCTTATGAAGACTTATGCAAGAATAGTCATATAAACTTTACTTTTAGTATCTCTAATTAAACTAGAAACACTCCAAATGTCTGTCATTAGGTGAATGGTTAAAAAATTATGGCATAGTCAGTAACAAATGCTACTCAGCAGCAACAGAAAAAATCATGATAAAGGAATTCTCAACAAATTAAGTATAGAAGAAACCTAGCTCAATATAATAAAAGCCATAATATGACAAGCCCACTGCTAACATAATACTCAATTGTGAAAGATTGAAAGCTTTCCCTCTAAGATCAAGAACAAGACAAGAATGTCCACTGTCACTGTTCATATTCAATATAGTACTGAAAGTTCTAGTCAGAGCAATCAGGCATGTAAAAGAAATAAAAGCTATCAGAATAGAAAAAGAAGAAGTAAAATTGTCTCTATTTGTAGATGACATATTTTATATTTAGGAAATTCCAATACTCCATCAAATACCTGTTAGATCTAATCAGCCATTTCAGTAAATTTGCAGGATACAAAATTAACATGCGAAAATCAGTAGCATTTCTATACACTAACTATGAATTATCTCAAAAAGAAAAATTTTAAATCCTGTTTGTAATATTATCAAAAGTAATAAAATACTTAGCATAAATTTAACCAAAGAAGTGATAGATCTTCACACTGAAAATTATAAGATGTTAATGAAAGAAATTGAAGAAGAAACAAAAAAAATGGAAATATATCCCTTGTTCATGATTTAAAAGAATTAACGTTGTTAAAATGTCCACACTGCAGAAAGGCATCTATGATTCAATGCAATCCCTATGAAGATTCTAATAATATTTTTCATAAAAATAGAAAAAAAATCCTAAAATTTGTTTGTAACCACAAAAGGCTGCAAAGGGCCAAAGCAATCCTGAGAAAGAACAAAACAGAAGGTATCACATTTCCTAATATAAACTGTATTACAAAGCCTTAAGAATCAAAACAGTGTAGTACTGCGTAAAAACAAAAGTGTTGACTAATGGAACAGATTCGAGAGCCCAGAAATAAACCCATGCAGATAGTCAAACAATATTTGACAAGGGATTCAAGAATATTCAATGGAGAAAAGACAGTCTCTTCAATAAAAGGTGTTGGGAAAATTAGATATTCACATGCAAAAGAATGAAACTGGATCCCTATTTTATACCACTCACAAAGATGAACATAAAATGGAGTAAAGACTTAAGTGTAAAACTCAAAACCATAAAACTATTAGAGAAAAACATAGGGTAAAATCTCCTTGAAATTGGTCTTGGCAATGATTTTTTGAATATGACACCTAAAGCACAAGCAACAAAATAAAAATTAAATATGTGGGACTATATCAAACTAAAAAACTTCTTTCTGCACAGCAAAAGAAATGATCAACAGAATAAAAAGGCATTATCTTACAGAATGTGGGAAAATATTTACAAACCACACATCTGATCAAGGATTAGTATTCACAAAATATAAGTAGCACACAAATCAACAACAACAACAACAACAAACAAAACAAAACAAAAATAGGCAAAAACCCTGAGTAGACATTATTTCCAAAGAAAATATTCAGTTGGCCAACATGTACATGAAAAGGTGATCAACATCACATTTATGCAAATCAAAACCACAATGAGATATCACTGCACACTTATTAGAATAGCTAGTATTAAAAAGACAATGGATAATTATTAACAAGGTTGTAGAGAAAAGGTAAACCTTGTATATTTTTGGTGAGAATATACATTAATTCAGTCGCTACAGAGAACTGCATGACGATTCCTCAAAAAATTAAAAATAGAACTACCATATGATTCAACAATTCTAATTCTGGGTATATATCCAAAAAAAAAATGAAACCACTGTCTCAAAGAGGTATGTGCACCTGCATGTTCATTGCAGCATTATTTACAGTAACCAAGACATGGAAACAAACTAAGTGTTCATTGACAGAGGAATGGATAAAGAAAATGTGAGATATCTATATGTAAAATGCAATATTATTTGGTCATTAAATGAAGAAAATCGCTGCACTTGTCCAACAACATGGATGGACCTTGAGGGCATTATGTGAAATGAAATAAATCATATAGAGAAAGACAAATACTGTATGATCTCAATTATATGTGGAATTAAAAAAAGAAACTCATAGAAATAGAACAGATTAGTGGTTTTCATAGGGGGTATGTGTGGGGGTTGGGTAAAATTGGTGAAGGTAGTCAAAAAGTACAAACTTTTTGTTGTAATATAAATAAATTCTGGGAATGCAATGTATAGCATGGTATCTATAATTAACACTACTGTGTTGTATATTTGAAAAATTGCTAAGACAGTAGATCTTAAAAGTTCTAATCAAGAGAAAAAATTTTGTAACTGTGAGGTAATAAATGTTAATAAACTTATTGTAATCATTTTGCAATATACAGGTATCAAATCTTTATGTTGTACACTTTAAACTATCACAACGTTATATGTCAATTACATCTCAATAAAATTGTGTGTGTGTGTGAGATACATAAAAATGAACAACAAAAATTAAACTGATACAATTAACAACATAAGTGAGTCTGTATGACTCTACATCTATGAAGTTCTAGAACAGTTGTCTCTTGAATATGGTATCAGGAATAAACTGGAAAAGGCTATTAGGGAACTTCCTAGGGTGATGGTAATGTTTTATATTTATATAGAGGTTACATATTGAATATGCAAGTATATTCAGTTTTCAAAACCCAGAAAATATATATTTAATATTTGTGCATCTCAATGCTTATTAATTTGGATTTACGATTGCATAGAGGGTTGGACATGAATTGATACATATTAGAATAAATATAATAAGACGTTAATGGTAGTTGATATACAGTTGTTCACTGTGCAATTTCTTCAAATTTTTCGTGTGTTTGAAAATTTACATAATGCACAATACATAATACAATGTTCGAAAAAGTTAAATAGGAAAAATAGATATTAAAAACCTCATAGTAAAGATCCTGCCCTAATTTAACTAAAGTCATGGCACATCTGCACCTGGAATCCTGTGTTATGTTCTGATTATTGCATATCTGTTAGGATATGTGCAACTAGAGAAAGTCTATAAGAACACCATTAAAATTATGAGAAGGTTGATATAGACTGACATGAGAATAAGTAGAAAACCAGGACTTTTCAACTTGGGACAGCAAAAGATGAAATGGTACATAGTTGACATCTATAAAGCATCAAATATGCGAGATAAGTTTAACATAGACTTGTGGACCAAATCTTGATGTGCTAACATATTTTAACAAGTAAATTTAGGAAAATATAATTAACCAACAGATAATAGGTGAATGGTACATATCCTGCCAAGAAGTAACATTGCAAGAAATATAAATGTGTTCAAACACAGTTCAGATAAACCTATGCATATTAGAGCTAGATATGGCAACTTTAAAAGATGAAACTTGACATCTGGCATGAAAAACAAATGTAGACAATGTTTTCTATTTGTTTGTTTTGGTCTATGTTTTTCACTGATATCTCTTCAGTGCCCAGAAAAATAACGGGCACATAGTAGATGCTAAACTTGTTGAATGAATGAAAATATACTTAGTAATAAAATATTGAAATGGATAAATAAGGACTATGACCTAGTATAGCAGTTGCTATTTCAGTGTAGTTTTTATTTGAGTCATCATCAGTTATAACCCTGGGCATAGACAGAGGAAATAATACCACTGTGGTATTATTTAAACAGTGACAGATGGGGAATATCTAAAGGAGTTTCAGCTGCAGAACTAATACTGAAATTTCTATCATAATGAATGCTTTTTAAAAATATATATATACTTATATATTTTTATTTTTAATTAAATTCATTGGAGTGACATTGATTGATAATATTAACCAGGTTTCAAATGTACAATTCTATAATACATCACCTGTATATTGTATTACGTGTTCACCACCCACA
>NW_006439189.1:1895926-1920185 GCF_000325575.1 Pteropus alecto
CCCATTCCCCTAAACGTTTTTCTACAAAACTGTTGTTTGTATCTATGAGTTTTTTTTTGTTTGTCTTATTCATTTGTTGCTTTCAGTTTTATATTTTACATATGAATGTGAAATTGTGGTTCTCAACTTTTCCTGTCTGACTTATTTCACTTCTCATGATAATCTCAAGGTTCATCCATGTTGTAGCAAATGGCAGTATTTCATCTTTTCTCATGGCTGAGTAATATTCCATTGTATATATGTACCATCTCTTTATCCAATCATCTATTGAAGAGCATTTTGGTGTTTTCATGTCTTGGCCACAATGAATAATGCTGTAGTGAACATAACAGTGCACATATTTTTATAAACATTTTCAAATTTGGGGGGTAGATATCCAGGGGAATAATTGCTGGGTGATATGGTAATTGTATTCTTAATTTTTTGAGAAATGATCATACTGTTTTCCATAGTGCCTGTACCAATTTACATTTCAAACAGCAGTTCCCTTTTCCACACAACTTTTCCAACACTTGTTAATACTTGTCTTGTATATAATAGCCATTCTAATAGGGGTGAGGTGGTATCTCACTGTGGTTTTGATTTGCGTATCCCTAATAGCTAGTGAAGGTTAGCATCTTTTCATATGTCTGTTGTCCCTTTCTATGTCTTCTTGGGAGAAGTGACCATTCAGGTCTTCTGCTCATTTTTTATTTAGATTGTTGTTGTTGTTGTTATCGAGTTGTATGAGTTCTTCATATTTTTGGATATTTTGGAGATGTTGTTTGAAAATATCTTCTCCCATTCAATAGATTGCTTCTTTGATTTTTTGATGGTTTATTTGGCTGCGTAGAAGCTATTTAGTTTGATAGAGTTCCATTTATTTATTTTTGCTTTTACTTCCCTTGCCTTTGGGATTAAATTAATAAAAACCTCACTAAATCCAAAGTCCATGAGTTTAATACCTATGTTTTCTTCCATGAAATCTATTTATTTGTGTGTTAGATTTAGGTTTTTGATCTATTTTGAGTTAGTTTTGTTTTATGGTGACAGATAGTAATCTAGTTTTATTTTTTTGCATGTGGCTTTCCAGTTTTCCCAGCACCATTTATTAAAGAGACTTTACTTTCTCCACTGTATTTTTGGCTCCTTTGTCAAAAATTATTTGTGCATATGTATGTGGTTTTATTTCTGGGATATCAATTCTGTTCCATTGGTCTGTGTGACTTTTTTTTTTTTTTTTTGCAAATATTGTGCTGTTTTGATTATTGTTACTTTGTAGTACAATCTGAAGTCAGTAAGTGTGATACCTTCAGCATTGTTCTTTTTCTGAGGATTGCTTTGGCTCTTCAGGTCTTTTGTGATTTCATACAAATCTGACAAATTTTTGTTCTACTTCTTTAAAAAATGTCATTGGAATTTTGATTGGGCTTCCATTTAATCAGTTTTTCACTATTAAGGATAATATTAGCTAAGGTTTTGTTATATATGGTCTTTATTATGTTGAGGTACTTTCCTTTCATACACATTTTATTAAGTGTTTGAATCATAATGGATGCTGTATCTTTTCAAATGATTTTTCTGCATTTGTCAATATCATCTTATGATTTTTAAAATTTTCTTTATGTGATGTATCATATAATTGATTTGCATATGGTGAACTATCCTTGTGCCCCTGGAATGAACCCCACTTGATCGTGACGTGTAATCTTTTTAAGGCATTGTTGTATTCTATTTGCTAGTATATTGGTCTGTAGTTTTCTTTTTTCTGTTATCTTTGCCAGGTTTTGCTATCGAGGTAATGTTAGCCACATAAAATGAGTTACAGAATATTCCCTCTACTTCAAATTTTTGGAAGAGCTCTAATAGGGGTGAGGTGGTATCTCACTGTGGTTTTGATTTGCATATCCCTAATAGCTAGTGAAGGTTAGCATCTTTTCATATGTCTATTGTCCCTTTGTATGTCTCCTTGGGAGAAGTGACCATTCAGGTCTTCTGCTTTTTTAAATCTTCTCTTTTAAAAATCTTTTAAATCTTCTCTTTTAAAAATGTTTTTACCTCCTTTAACCATTATGTAATATTTATATAATACTCCATTCTGAATAAAAGTTGCAGTTTCCTATTTTTGTCTGTTAGTTATCTTACTCATAGTTTTGCATCTTTTCGTCTTCTAGTCTCAGGTAGAATAACCCCCTTCAATATTTCCCTGTAATGCAGGCCCTGTGGTGTAAAATTTCCTCAGCTCCTATATGTCTGAAAAGGTGTTTATTTCTCCTTCATATCTAAAGGAGTACTTTGCTGTATATGTTTTTTTTTAAATTTATATTTATTTTTTAATTAAATTTATCTGGGTGTCTTATTTCTGTCTGCCTGCTAGTTATCTTACTCATAGTTATGTATTTTAAATCCTTTTGTTTAAGGTAAAATGATCCACTTCAGTAATTCCTGTAGTGCAGGCCTTCTAGTAGAAAATGCCCTCAGCTTTTGTATGTCTGGAAAGGTCTTTATTTCTCTTTCATATCTAAAGGAGAGCTTTGCTGGATTGGCTATTCTTGGCTGGTAATTTCTTTCTTTCAATAGTTTGAATATTTGATTCCACTCCCTTTTAGCTGGTAGAATTTCTGCTGAAAAAATCCAATGATAGTTGCATGGATAGCATTTATATGTTATGTTCTTTACTCTGGCTGCCTTTAGAATTCTTTGTCATTAATTTTTGAAAGTTTTAATATAATGACTTGGAGAATGCCTTTTTGGATTGAGATAATTAGGTGTTTTGTTTGCTTCTTGGATTCAAGAATACAGTTCTTTCCATAGACTTGGAAAGTTCTCATTGACTGTTTGAATAGACTCTCTATTCCTTTCTCCCTTTCTTCTCCTTCTGAATACTCATTATTTTTATATCGTTCTTTCTGATGGACTTCCTATAGCGTTCTTTTATTTTTTCACTCTCAAGATTCTCTCTTCTTCCATCTGCATTATTTCCAGATTTCTGTCTTTGATATTTCTAATTCTTTCCTCCATCTGGTCATCTCTATTTTCTAAGCTCACTATTTCATTCTTCATCTCTTTCGTTGAGTTCTTCAGCTCTGTAAGTTCTATTTGGTTCTTTTTTAATGTTTCAATCTCTTTCGTAAAGTGTTCCTTTTGTTCATTGATTTTATTTCTGAGTTCATTAAACTGCCTATCTGTTTTCTTGCATCCTGTTGAGTATTTTTTCAGAAATGTAATCTCGAAATCTCTGTCATTTATAGCAGATATTTCTATATCTTTGAGTTTATATTCTAGAGATTTTTCATTTTCTTTCTGAGCTCCTTTGTTACCTTTGTTTTTTGGTATTTGATGGATTATTTCTCTGCTTAAGCATTTATGAGAGTGAACTCTGCTTTTAAAAAATTTTCATTATTATTTAGAATGATGCCTCTTTAGCAGGTTAATAAGTTTTTTTATTTTTTTATTTCTTTTTTATTTTTTATAATTTTATTTATGAGTAAGTGTCGCATAAGCCTCCTGCACTGCCCAGACCTTCCTGATCTCTGATGTTTGGCAAAAAAAAAAAAAAAATGCCCCTTATTTCCTGGGGAGGTGTGTGTCTCCTCTCTGACCTGATCGCTTTAGTCCCAGGACTCCTCTCCCTCAGGAGAATGTGTTGGCTGATGTGATTCCAAGCCTCTGAAGTGTCCTTGCATTCCTGGTGCTGCCCAAGCAGTCAGATGCAATGTTGTGTTGTCTGAAGTATCCCATATGTCTCCGCCAGGATCAGCCTCAATGGCTGGGGATTGGGTGGGTTGAGAGAGGACACAAGTGTGCCTGTGACTGTTTTCTGCACATTAATGGTGACTGCCAGGCCTCTGTATCTCACCCCACCTCTGGGACCAATGAGAGTGTACATCTGCCATTTAGAAAATTTTTCCTTAGTTTCTGGGTTTGCAGACTCCTTGCTCTGCAGGACAACACTGGCTATAGCAGTTTCCCTGGGGATCACTGCTATCTCTGGGAATGTGTGAGGAGGTGAGTTTTAAGAGGGTAGGGAGACATGTCCAGGCTCCATGACTCTGCTTTTTGCCTGGCAATGGCAGCTGCTAGAATACAGCTGTCACACCTCTGCATTTCATCTCTGTCCTGATCACTGAGTTCTGCTGTAGTATATGCTGATCACTCAGGTAGCGGCTACAGAAAGTGCATGATGCAACTCATTTTTTCCCTCTCCTTGAGTCCCATAAGAACCTCCAGGCTACGTCCCTGATACTCGTCTCTAATGCTCTCTCTTTCCTCCTCCCTTGCATGACTGACTCACCCACCTTCAGATGCCCTGATGTGCAGATCCCTCAGACATGTTTGTGTGTTCGGCTGGGAATCTTTTGTTGGATTATAGCTTTTCAACTTGTTTTAATCTCAAGGGGAGAGATAAAGGGGATTTCTCATGCTGCCATGCTTTGGAGGTCACTCCAGTTTCAATATTTTAAACATGTCAATTTTCCCCAAAATGATCTATAGATTTCAAAAAATCCCAAATAAATTCCCAGAAGGTTTTATTGAGAAATTAATGATTGATTCTAAAATTAGTATGGAAAAACAAAGGAATTACATTAGCCAGACAGCTTTGAAAAAGAGTAACAAATTTGGTAGACTCACACTATCTGGTTTCGAAGTTATTCTAAATCTATAGTTTTAAAGATAATGATCATATCTATCCAGGAAATACACATACAAAAAAAAATCCAGAAAAAAAAAACAAACAAACACACATATATATGGTGAATTGATTTTTAACAAAAGTAAAGAGATAATTCATTGATAATTTAATGGTGCTAAATTAACTGAGTATCCATATGAAAACAAAATGAACCTTGATCTTTCCTCACACCATATGCAAAACTAAATTCAAAATGGATCATAGGCCTAACTGAAAAAGGTAAAAGTACAAATTATCTAAATGAAGCTATAGGATAAAATCTTTGTGATTTTGAGATAGGCAAAAATTTCTTAAAGGGCACAAAAGCACTACCCATAAAATTAAAAAAAAAAGATAAATTGGATTTCATCGAAATTAAAACTTCCGCACTTTGAAGCCTAATATTAAGAAAATTAAAAGGTGAGTTCCAGACCGAGAGAAAAGATTCTCTCTATATATTGTCAAGTAACTTGAATCCATAATATGGAAAAAAAATCACTTTTATGACTAAATACTAAGAAGAAAAACAACTCAATTTAGGAGAAATATTTGAAAAGACACTTCACCAAAAGACAAATGAATAACAACAAAGAACAGGAACAGATTCTCAACATCATTAATCATTAGGGGACTACAAATGATAACCACAATGTGATACCACTTCATACCCACTAGAATGGCTAAAATTAAGACTGACAAATGTTAGTGAGAAAGTGGATCAGCCAGAAATCTCCTATGTTGTTGGTGGGCACATGAAATGATATAACCACTTTGGAAATCAGTCTGATAATTTCTTATAAAATTAAACATATCCCTGCCACATGATTCAACCATTCTACTCCTAGGTACCCATCTACCCAACAGAAATGAAACACCTGCCTACAAAATGACTTGTACTTTAATTTTTATAGCAACTTTATTCATAATAGCCCACAACTTGAAATGACCCAAAGACCCATAAGTGAATGGATAGATTGTCGTGTACTCATACAATGGAATACTACTTATTAATAAAAGGAACAAACTCCTGATACACATGCATGAAATGGGTAAATCTCAGAAAGATGTTAGTTGAAGGAAGCCAAACAGAAAAGATTACTCTATGATTTCATTTATGTGAAATTCTAGAACAGCCGAACTAATATTTGATGAAGGAAATCTGATCAGTGGTTGCTTAGGGTTAGTGATTTGGTTATGAGGAAAGAAAGGTGTTTAGGGGGGCCACAATGTTGTAAATTCCAGATAGCAGTGGTGATTAAATAGGTTTATACATTTGCCAAATTTATTGAACCGTACTATTAAAATGACTGCTTTTTATTTTACATAAACTATATTTAAAATCAAATTGATTTAAGAAGAAAATTCAATCAATGACAAAACAGAAATCACTACTTTGTTTTCAAACTATACCTATCCTATTGCAGTTTTGGCAATAGCCTCCTAGTGTATAGATTCCTGCTTTCTTACCCTTAGGTCGAACATCATTTGAAAGGGGGCAGCCACAGGGGGAAATCCGAGGACTTTCTATTCTTATTGAGAACATATGTATATTATAATATATTGCATATGTTATGGATATTGTTAAGGCAGGAAATTAAGATTATTATATAGGAAAATAAATTATAAGAAATTATCAACTACTGAACACCTATTAGAATCACAAAAATCCAGAACACTGACAATACCAAACGTTGATGAATATGTACGACAACAGTAACTCTCATCTATTGCTTATGGAAATTCAAAATGGTGCAGTCACATTGAAAGATAGTTTGGTTGTTTCTTACAAAACTAAACGTACCTTTACCATAGGATCCAATAATCACATTCCTTGGTATTTACTCAAATGTGTTGCAAACTTCTATCCACACAAAACCTGTGCTAAATACTTATATCAGCTCTGTTCATAATGTCCAAAACTTGGAAGCACCCAAGATGTCCTTCATTAGATGAATGGGTAAATTGTACTTAAATTTTAATAGCAACTCTATTCATAATAGCTCACAACTTTAAATGACCCAAAGTCATTTTTGGATGTAAACGTTTGTACATGTGGAAATGAGATATTATTTAGTGCTAAAAATAAATAATCTGTGTGTTATTAGACATGGAAAAACCCTAGATGCATATTATTACACTTGGTCCTAGACTCAGAGTAGATATACTATAACTTGTATCATGAGTAGTCCTTTTATTCTTTCTCTATTTTTTATATAATTTGAAACAGCTAAAATGGCAATGTTGGCAATATTTTTAATTTCTCTGTTAGCATCCACCCCAGGAATATATTTTTCCTGAAATTGTCGCTTTTAAAATGATGAGTACTCTTACTTTAATTTTGTACAAATGTTAGATTTTTCAACATTTTCAAGGAAATACCAGCATTTCTTACTGCATATGTATAAGCTCTCTGTTTTGCAATGGTTATATATTTTGGATCAAGGAAAAAGGAGCTCTTTTTTCTTGCTGGTCAAAAAAACTGCGGAAAGATGAAAAAATTACTGTATATCTATCTTTATTATTTACATGTATTTTAGGGTAGCAATCATCATTGTCTTTTTGCAGGGTGGTTTCTAATAGCTTCTGTATTAATGTTAATATATTTGGTAATTGTATTTGCTTTAATACAATATTTAATATTTTGAGTACATTAATATTAAAAAAATATGATCTCATGAAAATCTAAGTTATATTTAAAGACTGCTAACCATTCTATGGAATTAATAAATACTAGAAAACATGAAATAACATCCTTAAACTTTAAAAAACATATATTAAGAAATTATTTTTTTAAAGATATTACATGCAATACAGCAAGACAGGAAATCTGAAAAAACTGAAATAAATTGTAATAATTTTTTTCTAAACAGACTTGTGTAAATTAAATCCTTATCAAATAAATTTGAGATAAAGTCACTGTGACTTGAAATAGATTACATTTTTTAAAAAGTGTGATAATCTGATTTTACCTAATTTTACAATTTCTCCAGCTTTACAGAAATATAATAGACAGTTGCTTGTATTTACAATGTAAAATTCAATGAGTTTTTTAAAATTATAGTTGGCATACAATAATATACCAGTTTCAGTTGTACAGCATAGTGATCAGAGATCCACATAACTCGCAGTTATCAGCCAAATAAATCTAGTAACCTGCTTTCCCCTTACATATTTATTACAACATTATTAACCATCTTCCTCATGCTACACTCTACATCTCCATGTCTATTCTGCAATCATCCATTTGTACCTCTTAATCTCTTTGTCTTTTGTGAGCATCCCCCCAATCCTGAAAATATATTCTGTAACTGCGAATTTAATTCCCCCTTTGTTGTTGTTATTGTTTATTTTGTTCTTTAGATTCCACGTGTACATGAAATCATGTGATATTTCTTTTTCTATCTGACCCATTTCATTCAGTGCAGTACCCTCCAGGTCCAACAAGGCAATATCTTTTTCCATCTCCTTCTTTTTAGTCTGTGTGTGACTTTTAATCTGAAGTGATTCTTTTGTAGACAGCATATGTAGGGTTCTTGTTTTCTTATCCATTCAGCCATTCTATCTTTTGGTTGGAGTACTTAAATCTTTTCCACTTGAGGTACTTGTTGATAGGAATATAGCTATTATTCTTTATTCCTGTTTTTGATACTTTTCTTAAAAAGTCCCTCCAACATTTCCTGTAATACTGTGCTGAAGTTGATAAATTCCTTTATCTTATTTTTGTCTGGGAAGCTCTTTATGTGTTCTTAGATTCTAAATTATAGTTTGCTGGTTAAAGTATTCTTGTTGAAGATCCTGGATTTTCATTATATCAAATATTTTGTGTCAAGCCCTCACGACCAACATAGTCTTTTGAGAAATCAGGTGCTAAGCTTATTGGTGCTTCCTCGTAGGTAACTAACTGCTATTCTCTTGCTGCTTTTAAGAATTTCTCCTTGCATTTATTTATTAATTACTATTTATTTATTTATTTTATGGTAACATTGGTTAACAAAATTCGATAAGATTCAGCTACACATTTCAACAGTAAGGCATATGTGTTCACCACCCATTGTTAGATTTCTTTCTATCACCACTTATTTGACCCCTTTTACCCCGTCTACGTCTCCTATCCCACCTCCCCTTCTATCTCTGGTAAATCACTAGTCTATTGTCCATATTCATGAGCCTCTGTATGTTTGTCCTGTTTGTTTGTTGCCACACATATAAGGTTTATACCACACATATAAGTGATATCATGTAATTTTCAACTTTTTCTGTCTAGCTTATTTTGCTTAGCACGATTATCTCGAAATCCATCCACGTTGCAACAAATGGCAGTATTTCATCTCTTCTTAAGGTTGAGTAATATTCCATTGTATATATGTACCACAGCTTCTTTAGCCAATAATCTATCGTAGGACACTTCAGTTGCTTCCATGCCCTGGCCACCATGAATGATGCTGCTATGAACATTGGTGTGCAAATATCTTTTTGGATATGAGTTTTCAAGTCTTTGGGATTAATATCCAGCAGAGGAATTGCTGGATCATATGGTAGATCAATTCTTCATTTTTCGAGGAAACTCCATACTGTTTTCCATAGTGGCTGTACCAATTTGCATCCCACCAGCAGTGTAGGAGGGTTACATTTTCTCTGCATCCTCTCTAATATTTGTTATTATTTGTCCTGTTGATGATAGCTATTCTAACAGGTGTGAGATGGTATCTCATTGTGGTTTTGAATTGCATTTCCCTAATAGCTAGATGTTGAGCATCTTTTCATATGTTTGTTTGCCATTTGTATGTCCTCTAGGGAGAATTGTCTTTTCAGTTCCTCTTTCCATTTTTTGATTGGATCGTTTTCTTTCTTTTTCTTTTCTTTTTTTTTCTTTCTTTTTTTCTTTTTGTTATTGAGTTGTATGAGTTCTTTCTATAATTTGAATACTAGGTCCTAATCAGAGGTGTTGCTCGCAAATATATTTTCCCATCTGGATGGCTGTCTCTTTACCTTGTTGATGTTTTTCTTTTCTTTTTTTTTTTTTTTTTTTTGGTGTGCAGAAGTTTTTTAATTTGATGTAGTACCATTCACTTATTTTAGCTTTTACTCCCATTGCCTTTGGAGCCAAATTCATAAAACCTTCTTTAAGTCCAAGGTCTTTGAATTCAGTTCCTATATTCCTTCTATGTGTTTTGTTGTTTCTAGTCTTATATTCAGCTTCTTAGTCAATTTCGAGTTAATTTTGGTGTGTGGTGATAAACAACATTTTAGATTCATTCTTTTGCAGGTGGCTTTCCAGTTTCCCCAGAACCATTTATTGAAGAGGATTTTCTTTCTCCACTGCATGGTTTTGGCTTTTTTGTCAAAAATTATTTGCCCATATAAATATGGGTTTTCTTCTGGACTCTTGATTCTCTTCCGCTGGTCCATGTATCTCTTTTTCTGCCAATACCATGACGTTTTGATTATTGTTGCTTTGTAGTTTAATTTGAAGTTGGGCAGAATGATGCTTCAAATCTCATTTGTTTTCCCCAGGATGGCTTTGGCGATTCTGGGTCTTCTGTGCTTCTATAAAAATCTGATGATGTTTTGTTCTATTTCTTTAAAAAATCCTGATGGAATTTTGGTGGAGACTGCATTAAATCTGTATAATGCTTTAGGTAATAAGTTCATTTTAACTATGTTGATTCTTCCAATCCAAGAACACAGAATATCTTTTCTTTTTTTGTATCTTCTTTGATTTCTTTTAATAGAGTCTTATAGTTTTCATTATATAGGTTCTTTACATGTTTTGTTAGATTTATTCCTAGGTAATTTATTCTTTATGTTGCAGTTTTAACAGGAATTATTTTTTTCTATTTCTTTTTCTGACACTCCATTATAAGAGAATAAGAATACTATGGATTTGTGAACATTGATTTTTGTATCCAGAAACTTTAGCAGATTTGCTTATTGTTCTAGCTGTGCTCTTGTGGAGTTTTTAGGGTTTTCTATATAATCATGTCATTTGCAAATAGTGATATTTTGACATCTTCATTTCCTATTTGGATGTCTTTTATATCTTTCTCTTGCCTGATAGCACTTGCTAGGACCTCCAATGTTATATTGAATAATTGTGGTGATAGTGGACAGACTTGCCTTTTTCTTGATCTTAGAGGAAAGATTTTTAGTTTTTCACCACTAAGTGTAATGTTGCCTAAGGATTTGTCATATATGGCTTTTATTATGTTAAGTTATTTTCCTTCTATATCTATTTTGTTAAATGTTTTGATCATAAATGGATGCTGTATCTTGTTGAAGAGTTTTTCTGCATCTATTGATATGATCATATGATTCTTATTTTTTGAATTTGTTTATGTGGTATATCACATTAATCAATTTGGATATGTTGAATCATTCCTGCACTCATGGAATAAAGCCCATTGAATTGTGGTGCATCATCTTTTTAATATATTGCTATATTCGGGTTGCTGGTATCACATTTAGGATCTTTGCATCTTTTTAATGAGAGATATTGGTCTGTAGCTTTCTTTCTTTGTGTTCTATTTACCAGGTTTTAGTATCAGGCTAATATTGGCTTTACAAAATGAGTTGGGAAGTATTGCTTCCTCCTCTTTGATTTTTTGGAACCATTTGAGGAGAAAGGTACTAAATCTTTTTGAATGTTTGGTAGAATTCACTGGTGAAGCCATCGGGTCCTGGACTTTTACTTTTTGGTAGGTTTTTGATGATTGCTTCAATTTCCATACTGCTGATTAGTCTATTTAGGTTTTCCAGATCTTCTTGATTCAGTCTAGGAAGATTGTATTTTTCTAAGTACTGATCCATTTCTTCTAGGTTATTAAATTTGTTGTTATATACTCTTTCATAGTATTCTTGTATGATCTTTTATATTTCCACGGTGTCAGTCTTAATTTCCAATCTTTCAACCCTGATTTTGTTTATTTATGTCCTTTCTCTTTTTTCTTTAGTGAGTCTAGCCAGAGGTTTGTCAATTCTATTAAACTTCTCAAAGAATCAGCTCTTTGTTGAATTTATTTTTCTATTGTTTTTGTTTTGTTTTGTTTTGTTTTCAGTTTCATTTATTTCTGTTTTAATTTTGATGATTTCTTTCCTTCTGTTGACTTTAGGCTTCATTTGTTCTTCCTTTTCTAGTTTTTTAAGATGAGGCATTAAGTTGATTATTTGGGCTCATTCTTGTTTTTGGAGATAGGCCTGTAATGATATGAACTTTCCTCTTATGACCACTTTTGCCACGTCCCAAAAGTTTTGATATGTTGTACTATCATTATCATTCATTTCTATGTATCTCTTGATCTCTCTTTTTATCTAATTTTGATTATTTCTCCCATTCTGCTGACTTTAGCTTCATTTACTCTTCCTTCTCTAGTTTTTAAAGATCAAACATTAGGTTTTTATATTGGGCTTGTTCTTGTTTTCTGAGTTAGGCTTGTAATGATATGAACTTTCCTCTTATGACTGCTTTTGCCATGTCCCCAAAGTTTTAAAATGTTGTACTATCATTATCATTTGTTTTATGTATCTCTTGATCTCTCTCTCTTTTTTTTTTTCCTTCTCAGACCCAGTTATTCTTCAGTAGCATGTTGTTTAATCTCCATGCATTTATGGTTATTCCTGCTTTCTTCTTATATTTGATCTCTACTTTTAAAGTATTATGATCCGAGAATATGGTTGGTATTATTGTAACAATTTTATGTTTGTTGAGGCTATCTCTGTGTCCCAGTATGTGGTCAATCCTTCAGAATATTTCATGTGCACTAGAGAAGAATGTGTAAGCAGCTGTTTTGGGATGAAAGACTTTGTAAATATCAATTATATCTAGTTGGTCTAATGTGTCATTTAAGGATGTGATTTCCTTATTGATTTTTTTTTTTGGATGAGCTATCCACATCCGACTGGGGTATTTATATCCCCTACTATGATAGTGTTTTGGTCTGTTTCTCCTTTTAATTCTGTTAGCAATCACTTTATATATTTTGGGGCTCCCTGATTCGGAGCACAGATATTAGTAAGTGTTATGTCTTCTTGGTGCATCATTCTGTTTATCTTTATGAAGTGTCCTTCAGTATCTTTCTGTACCTTATTTTATTTTGAAGTGCATTTCATCTGACATTAGTACCACTATTTTCGCTTTTCTTCGAATGCCATTTGCTTGAAATATCATTTTCTACCCTTTCACTTTGAGTCTATATTTGTCTTTTGAATTTAGATGTGTCTTCTGGAGGCAGCATATGTTTGAGTTTTATTTTGTGATCCAGGCTCCAACTCTGTCTTTTTATTGGTGAGTTCATTCCATTTACATTTAGCGTGATTATTGCAATATGAGGTTTTCCAATAGCTATTTTATCTTTTGCTTTCTGGTACCTCAGTGTTTCCATTGCTTCCTTGTATTTATGTATCTTTTCTTTTATTTTAATTATCATTGGGTTTTCTAGATTTTCTCTCTGGTCCTTCTTATTTTATGTTATATACTGCACTTCTGAATCTTTGGTGTGTGGTTACCATTACGAAAATGTAGAGGACAGTTATATATAGTAGTCCATTTTCTTCTGCATGTGCATATCTCCATTCTCTTTTGCGAATTTGGATCTTTGAATCCTCCCTTTTTCTATCGTTGTTGTCTAAACTTGTCCCTATGTATGCTGAATGTTCATTACTATCTTGTTGTAGCAAATCTCTTCTTATCGTTTAAGCTTATAACGCCCTTTTCATTGTAAGAGTTGCAATCCTCTGCTTCTCTTTGCCTGCTACTTGCTGTACTCCTAATTATGTATTTTCTTTTCCACTTCGTTTTGGGTGAGCTGACCACTTTCAGTTTTTCCTGTAGTACAGGCCTCATACTGGAGAATTTCCTCAATTTTTATATTTCTTCTTTATATCTAAAGGAGGGCTTAGCTGGATACATTATTCTCGGTGGGTAGTTTCTTTCATTTAATAGTTTGAATATTTGATTCTACTCCTTTCTGGCTTGTAAAGTTTGCACTGAGAAGTCTGATGGTAATCTAATAGGTTTTCATTTATAGGTTACTGTCTACTTTTCCCTGGCTTCCCTGAGAATTCTTTCTTTGTCGTTGATTTTTAATAATTTTAATACAATTCGTCTTGGAGAAGGTCTTTTTTGTGTTGAGATAATTGAGTGTTTTGTTGACTTCTTGAATTCCAAGCTCCAGCTCTTTCCTTAGATTAGGGAAATTCTCATCAACTATTTGTCTGAAAATGCTTTCGAATCTCTGATCCCTTTCCTCCATTTTGATAATGTCCATTATTCTTATGTTTCATCTCCTGATGGTATCAGCTAGTTCTTTTATTCCTCTTTTATTATTTTTCATTCTTCGGTTTCTTTCTTCTTCCTTCTCATTGATTTCTAGATTTCTGTCTTTGATATCACTGATCTTTTCCTCCATTTGGTTGACTCTATTCCCCAAGGTTGCTATTTCATTTTTCAACTCTTGAACTGTGTTTTTAAGCTCTAGAACTTCTATTTGGTTATTTTTGAGGGTTTCAATCTCCTTGCTAAAGAACTCATTCTGCTCATCTAGTTGTTTTTCAATTCCTGAAATTGTTGATATGACTTCTTTCAGATATTATTGAGTTTTTTCAGAAGTACCATCCTGAATTCTCTGTCATTTAAGTTGCATATTTCTAAGTCTGTAAGCTTATTTTCTGGGATTTTTTTCTTTCTTTCTGAGATGCCTTGTCACCTTAGTTGTTCATGGTGTTTAATAGACTATTTCTTCTCCTGGGTATTATTCTGCTTTTTTTTTTCCCCCCAGGAAGATTTATTATATAAACGTCTATTCTTATTCAGTTGCAAAGATGGCCTTTTTCTTTTGTTTTCCAGTAAGTGATATCTAAGCTCTTTGATCCTTGCTTTATGTAAATTCTTAATAATGCTTTTTCTTTCTTATAGGTATTCAATCATGTCGCTACCCTCAGTACCTGTCAGTGTTAGTGACAGTTTAGGTAGCATTTGCTAAGATTCCTCTGGGGCTCTGCGGTGTTTTGTCTTGGAGGATATGAGCGAGGGTTCCTCTGGGTTGTGGGGTGTGTGCTTTAGCTCAATCTCATGGTTTGCAGCCATGGCTGGTAGTAATAACCTGTTATTTCTCTGCCATCTCCACTTCTCTGCTTTCTGCCCTGATGCCTGGCACTGCTACCGGTCACGTGAAGCTCACGGCTCTCCCAGGCAGGGTTGTTTAGGGAACCCACCACACTTTCTTCCCTCTTTGTCCTCTTGCAGGAGTTCCAGCTTCTAGAAGAAGCTCCTTTGTTTCTCTCAGTCTAATGCTGGACCTCCGGGGTTCCGACATTTGGTATCTCTTATGCACAGATCCCAAGCTCAGATGTGCTGGTGTGCAGTTTGGGTGTTTTATGTTGAGTTTTAGATGTTCAGCTTATTGTTGTTTCAGGAGTAGAGATCTGGGGATTGAAAAACAACTAGATGAGCAGAATTAGTTCTTTAGCAAGGAGATTGAAATCCTCTTACTCTGCCATGTTTTTGATATCACTCCATGTCATTTTGATTATTGACGATTTGTAGTATAAATTGATGTTAGGCAGAGTGATTTCTGGCCTTGTTCTTATTCTTCAGGACCACTTTGGATATTCAGGGACTTTTGTGCTTCCATACAAATCCGATAATTTTTTGCTCTATTTCTTTGAAAAATGCTTTTAGGAGTTTGATGGAATTGCATTAAATCTGTATAATGCTTTGGGTAATAAAGTTATTTTAACTATACTGATTCTTCTAATCTATATCTTTGTGTCTCCTTCAATTTCTTTTAATAATGTCTTATAGCTTTCAGTTATAGTTCCTTCACATACTTTGTTAGGTTTACTCTTAAGTGTTTTATTCTTTTTGTTGCAATCACAAAGGGAATTGTTTTTTTTTTTTTTTCTTCTTCCTGAAAATTTATTGTTAGAATATAGGAACACTATGGATTTTTGTACATTGACTTTGTATCCTGAAACTTTACTGTATTTGTTTATCATTTCTAAATTTTTTGCTGAAGTCTTTAGAATTTTCTATGTAGAGACTTATGTCATCTGTAAGAAGTCATAGTTTGACTTCTTTCTTCCCTATTTGGATGCCTTTTATTCCTTTCTCTTGCCTTATTTTTCTAACTAGGTCTTACAATACTATATTGAATAATAGCAGGGATAGCTGGCAGCTTTGTTTTTTTTCCTGATATTAGAAGAAAGATTTTTGTTTTTTCTCCATTAATTCTGATGTTTGCTGAGGGTTTGTCATATATGGCCTTTATTATGTTGAGGTAATTTCATTCTATACTCATTTTATTAAGTGTTTTAATCATAAATGCATGCTGTATCTCATCAAATGCTTTTTCTGCATCTATTGATATGATCACATAATTTTATCATTTATTTTGTTTATGTGGTGTATCACATTGTTCAATTTGCATATGTTAAACCATCCCTGTGCCCTTGGGTGTGGCCCACTTGATCATGATGTATATGATGTTGTATTTGATGTGCTGGCATTTTGTTTAGGATAACATTTCTTTTACAAACACATTGTCTTTCTACATTAGTGCCAGCGTAGTAGAGGTTAATCCATTCTTGTTTTGACTGATTTGAGGTAAGGTTACATGTGATTATTTTTGAAAAACATAATATTTAAATTGTATAGTGGGATATTTCACTATATTGATCAAAATCTGCAGTTTCTAAAATTGGCTCCTAAATTGTTAAGTCAATATTGAAACACAATAATTCTCATACTTGTAGTTGGCTCAAAATATTTCTACATCAATCTGTCATATATTAAAGACCATCTGGTACTATGGTCTATATTATAACATTTTTATTTAGGTTTTGTTAAGATAAATTTCATTTTTTTCTAAAAAATAATTTTGCTGGTCATTTTATTTTCATCTTAGAGCATTATGAAGTAACTAAGTCAGTAAATACTCCTTAGTCACAGTTCTCATAAATTAAACATTCCAATTAGGCAATCTTTCAATCTATAGTATTTGGATCACAAGTAATCCCTTTTAAGATGTTATGGTGAAAAAAATGATGGAAAAATATACTATCCACATTCAAAACTCAAGCTGTTGCCATAAACTTATAGTTCCTTTATAAATTCTTATTGTCCAATAGAAGGTTCTGTACTCCCTAGCCTTGAATGCCTCCCAGGGAAAAAAGAGAAGGAAATGGAAAAGAAGAAATGAACAAATAGAGGGAGAGAAAACAATACACTGAGAAAAGATTGGTAGGGTACCACTAAAATTTTCTCAGACAATCCAAAATTCCAAACCTACCTCTGCATTTTAACTAGTATATTTTTAATCTTTCAGCAAACATACACACATGCATATGTCGATTTGAACCCTTTGAACAATAAACCAAAGTAAACTAAAGGAATATATTTATAGATAATAGCACATCTTAGCATTAATTCTTTAGTAAATACATTCTCCACAAAACAGGTAAAATTGTCCATTATTGTCTTTGTGAAGTGTATGAGGCAGTAAGGCACTATAGTGTATTAATGTGCTATAAGCAGCCCAGGGCTTGGGAGTCAATTCCAAAATTGCTCAGAAATGCCTTTTATTAATGCCTGTCATTTCTTGGGAACTACATAACTGAGTTCATCTCCTTTTCATTTCCATTTTAGTCTTTCTAAATATACTGTAGATAATAAATACATTGTGGTGGTCAAGTGCTTTAAAAATTATAAAACTAATTCTCTTAAATAATATTTAAAATGACATTTTCATTTATTAAGTTGGCATGAATCATGTTGCTAAATTGCTTTTAATATGATAATATTTGTAGTTTACTATGCTATAAGTGCAGTTTGTCAGTGGAGTGTACATGAATATTTCATCCAGCAAAGGTCAGGATTCTGTAACTATAAATGGACCTGTTCTAACAACAGTAGACAGATTCTTGTGTTTCAAAGCAAAAGGCCTAAAGTGTTAGTAGCTGGTTAAAGGCTTAGGGCAAAGCAGAGGTATGGGAGGTGTGTGTTTGTGTGTGTTTGTATACACATGTGCACATGCACACACCTGCACACACCCAGGTGTGTATGTTATTTGTAGGAAGTCATTATTTTAAGCATTGGAGAAGTTGGGAAGGCAGCACAAATGTCAGCCATAGCTGTAACTTAGATTATGTTAACTCTGCAGCACTCGGCTGTACTTTTACTTCTCTTGCACCATTTCTAATTCAGAAAAGAGGTTCTGTCTTTTGCTCCAAGTACAAGTACACCTTTAAATCTTAATCAAATTGTACATAAATCATCAAGGGGCTTAAACAGGTTGTATGTTTTATGTATTGCCACAAGCAAATTAATTAACTAATGTAGTTTTTCTTTTTTCTTTCTTCAACATTATCACATGCTGTGTATTGGGTATAATGTCACCAAGATGAAATGACTTGTATCAAAATGAAGTAAGAGTGAATATTGTCCTTATTGTATGTACTTCCACTAAACTCTTATAGTCTGAAATCTTCCCTGCTCTACCCATTTGGTAATGACTGTTAAAGACTTATGCATTGCTTGGCACATTTTTGTATTAATTTTGTATTTCTTCTTTTTTGTTCTAGGTTGTACAGAAGGAGAAAAACATTTTTTAAAACTAGTTTGAATCTAGTAACTCGAGGCACTACTTAGTTAAATTGTGTATTTTTTTTCTTTCAAGCAATGTACCTAAATAGAATATTAATATTTGGCATTAAAATTGACTCAAAATGAATTCCTAACCCTGTCAGAAGCATGGCAACTTGAGATTTTCCCTGTGTCTCTCTCCTTGAAATAATAACAAGCTGAACATCTACAACTCAACAAATAATACCCAATCTGCACACAAGCTCATCTGAGAGATCTGAGCATCAAAGCATCAGAAGGTTGGAATCACACAAATCTGAGGGGTAGATTGGGAGAAACAAAGGAACTATCATTCACAGCTGGAACTCCCCGCAGGAAGAGGAGGAGGGGAAATTTCATGTCCAGTTCCCTGAACAGTGCTGTCTGAGTGATTAGCAAGTTCCACACAGCAGAATCCAAGGAAAGGGCAGAGAGTGGAGTGGGAACTGAGTGTGGAGGGAAGGCAGCTGTGTTTAGTAGCCACTGTTGCTGAGCAAGAAGTTGAGTCACGGAGCCTGGTCATGCCCCTCCCCCACCAGCTCAGAGCGTGCCTTCCCTTCACCCCATATCCTCTCAGAGCTAGCACCACCAAGTCACAGAGAAATTTGCACAACCGGTAGAGAAACATACACTACAACCAGTATCAGAAACAGGCACAGTAATATCCAAGCAAGACAACTGAAACCTGGGGGAAAGCAGCCACACATACTCATGCTGCTCCGGATTGACTATTGCGCCCCTCCTCCCCGCCCAGTCAGGCTGAGTTGTAAGGAAGCAGTGGAACATTGTATCTGACTGTTGGAGCAGTAACGGGACTTCAGGGCCTCTTTAGAGTCCCCACTGCCTTTCACAGCATTTCATGGTGGTGGAGCCCTGGAACAGAGCTCACTTGATTTCAGAGAAAGTATACAACCAACCAGAGAGAAAAGAGCATTTTTGGCCTCAAAGCAGAGACCCAAGAAGCTTGGATGCCACCTACTGGAAATCAATAGAAAAATCTCTTCTTATTAACCTGCTAGAAAGATTACCACATAACAGATTTCCTTTTGAAAAAAAAAAAAAACCAAAGCAGAGCACACTCCTATTAATGCCCAGGAAGAGAACTAGTCCATCAAACACCATGAACAATCAAGGGAACAAGGCAGCTCAGAAAGAAAGAAAAATCTCCAGAAAATAAGCATAAAGACATAGAAATTTAAATGACAGGGAATTCGGAGTTGCTTGTCTGAAAAAACTCAAATGATACAAGAAAAATCTGATTGACATTTCCAAGAACTTAGAATCAAAATAGACCAAGAAAATGTTTTTTTATCAAGGAGATTGAAACCCTAAAAAGGAAGTAAATATAACTTCTGGAGATGAAGAACACCCTGAAAGAGATGAAAAATGAAATAGCAAGTTTGAGAAATAGAGTCAACCAAATGGAGGAAAGCATCAGTGATATCAAAGACAGCAATCTAGAAATTACAAAGAAGGAAGAAGAGAGAAAATTGAGAATGAAAAAAAAATTAAACAACTCTACAAGAATTATTTGACACCATCAGGAAAAGCAACATAAGACTAATGGGTATATCAGAAAGAGAAGAGAAGGAGAAGGAAACAGAGAGCATATTGAAACAAATATTTGATTAAAATTTTCCAATTCTATGGAAAGAACTGAATATTCAAGTCTAAGAAGCAAACAGAACACACAGTTATCTCAACCCAAAAAGGCCTTCACCAAAACATATTATATTAAAATTGTCAAACATTAATGACAAAGAGTTTTCAAGGTAGTCAAGAAAAAGAAGACAGTGACTTATAAAGGAAAATCCATTAGACTATCATCGAACTTCTCAACACAAACCTTACAAGCAAGAATAGAGTGGACCAAATATTCAATCTATCAAAAGACAGAAATTACCTGCCAAGATTAATATATCCAGCAGAACTCTCCTTTAAATATGAAGGAAAAATAAAGTCCTTTCCAGACATACAATACCTGAGGAAATTCTCCCCCAGAAAATCTGCATTACAGGAAATACTAAAAAGGGGTTAGCTCACCTTAAACAAAATGGCAAAAAATAATACATAACTATGACTAAGTAGACTAAAAAGCAGACAGAAGCAGGAAAGTGCAACTCTTATTAAGAACAGTGAATTATAAGCTTAAATATTACATAGTGGTTAAAGCTTTGCCCCCCACAAATACTCTAAAAAAAGAAGAAGATAACTACTACTGCAACTTAGACATATATTCAGCATATATGGTATTAATTTGAGACACAAAAACAGAAATGAGAGGAAGTAAAGATCCAAATCCCCAAAGGGAAATGGACATACGGCACATGCAGAAGAAAATAGACTACTGTATGTATGTATGTATGTATGTATGTATGTGTGTATGATAAATATAATGGTAACCACATGGTAAAAATCCGGAACTGAAGTACATAACATAAAACAAGAACCAGAGGGAAAACTCAAAAAAAAAAAAAAACAAGCAACAACAAAAACAACAACATAGTTTGTTTTATAAATATGATGCAAACATTAGTTATTTTGATTGAAATGAATTGATTTGCTTTTGTGTAATTTTAATGGTAATAAAATTTAAAAAAAAAAAACATAGTATATATACGTATATATATGTATATATACGTATATATACATATATACGCATATATACATATACACATATACGCATATAACTATACTATAAATAAATTTAATGGTAACCACACTCCATAATCCAAAACTGAGAGATACAGCAAAAGACATGAGAGAACAAAAGAAAATTCCACAAAACATCACTAAATTAAAATAATGGGCAGAAACATAAGGCCAAAGGAAATATAGAGAAAATAAGCTATCCTAAAACTAACAAAAATGGCTATAGGAAAACTTCATATTTCAATAATAACCCTAATGTAAGTGGACTGAACTCACTAATAAAAAGGAACAAAGTAGCAAATTGGCTCAAAAAACCAAAACCCAACTATATGCTGTCTTCAAGAAACACATCTCAGCTGCAAGGACAAATATAGACTTAAAGTGAAAAAGTGGAAAATGACATTCCAAGCAAATGACATCAGAGAAAAGTGAGTGTAGTTTTACTTATATCTGATGAAATACATTTCAAAATAAAAAGGGTAAAGAGAGACAATGATGGGCACTTCATAGTGATAAAAGGGAACCATGCATCAAGAAGAACTAACACATTAATATTTATGCTCCCAATCAGGGAGCACCAAAATATATAATACATCTTCTAACAGAACTAAAGGGAGAAACTGACAAAAACACGATCATAGTAGAGGACTTAAGTACCCCGCTGTCAGAGATGGATAGATTATCCAACAGAAAATCAAAAAAGAAATAACATTTTAAAATAATACATTACACAAAATGGACATAATCAACATTTATAGAGCTTTTCATCCCAAAACAGCAGCTTATACATTATTTTCTAGTGCACATGGAACATTCTCGAGGATAGATCAAATATTGGGACAAAAACTAGCCTCAACTAATTTAAGAAGATTGAAATTATACCAAGCATATTGTCTGACCATAGTGCTTTGAAACTGGAGATCAACTATTAAAAGAAAATGGGAAGAACCACAATATGTGGAGATTAAGTAACATGCTACTGAAGAATGACTGGGTCATAGAAGAACCAAAATATACATAGAAACAAATGTGAATGAAAGTATAACATATCAAATCTTTTGGGACACAGCAAAAGTAATAATAAGAAGAAAGTTCATATCATTACAGGCCTCAAGAAACAAGAACGATCCCTAATAAACAACCTAACACTATATCTTAAAAAAATAAACAGAAAAAGAAGATAAAATGAAGCCCAAAATCAGCAGAAGAAGGAAATAAAAAAAAACCAGAAAACAAATTAGAGCATAATTAAATGAAATTGAAAACAAAAGCACAATAGAAAAAAATGAGTGTAACAGAGTTGATTCTTTGAAAAGAGTAATAAAATTCACAAAACCCTGGCCAGACTCGGTAAGGAAAAAAGAGAAAAGACACAAATAAACAAAATCGGGAATGAAAGAGATGTTATGAGAGATACCTCTGAAGTGCAAAGGATTATACAAAACTACTACAAAAAATATATATGCCAACAAATTTAATAACCTAGAAGAAATGGACAATTTCTTAGAAATTTCCAACTTTCCTAAAGTGAATCATGAATAACTAGAAAATCTAAATAGACTGATCAATGGAATGGAGATTGAAACAACTATCAGAAATCTCCCAAAATGTAAAAGTCCAGGACCAGATGGCTTCACTAGTGAATTCAAACAAACATTCAAAAAAGGTTTAATACTCATTCTCAAACTTTTCCAAAATAAAAATAAAAATCAAAGAAGCAGCAATACTCTCTAACTCATTTTATGAGGCCAAAAATACCTTAATGCCAAAACTTTGTAAGGATAACACAAAACAAGAAAACTATAGACCAATATCTCTCATGAACACAAATTAAAAATCTTAAATAAAATACTAGCAAATTGAATACAAAAATGCATTAAAAAGATTATAAACCATGAAGTGGGCTTCATCCCAGGGGCACAGGGATAGGCAGAGGACCTCAACAGACACTTTTCTCAAGAAGATAAACAAATGGCCAGCAGTCATATGAAAAGATACTCAACTTCACTAACTATTAGGGAAATTCAAATCAAAATAACAATGAGATTCCACCTCACACCTGTTGGAATGGTATCATCAACAGAACAAGTAATAACAAGTGCTGGAGAGGTTGTGGGGGAAAAAGGAACCCTTATACACTATTGGTGAGAATGTGAATTGGTACAGCCATTATGCAAAATAGTATGGAAGATTCCTCAATAAACTAATAATAGAATTACCATATGATCCAACAATCCCTCTTCTGGGTATTTACTAAAAAAACCTTAAAACATTTATCTGCAAAGATATATGTACCTCAATCATCATAGCAGCATTATTCACAGTGGCTAAGATACGGATAACAAAGATGTAGTACACATATACATTGGAATATTACTCAGCCATAAGAAAAGATGAATTACTGCCACTTGAGATAATATGAATGGATCCTGAGATGATCATACTAAGCGAAATAAGTCAAAAAGTTGAAAAACATGATTTCGCCGTTGTCGTTATTAAACTAAAAGCAACAAATTAACATGACGAACAGACTCATGGACACGGACAGTGGATTAGTAGTTATCAGGGAAGCATAGAGGAGGGAGTTTGATATGGGTAGAGGATGTCAAATATTTGGTGATGGAAGGATATTCAAATTTGAGTGATGAACACATAATGCAATACACATATGATGTATTATTGAATTGTACACTTGAAACCTATATGATTTTATTAATGAATGTCACCTCAATAAATTTGATTAAAAATATATATAAAAGGTATGTGTGGCTATAAAAAAAGAAAAGAGAGATTCAGGAAACATTATTTTTAAAATTTTTATTTTATTAGTTTCAAGTATACAGCATATTGGTTAGACATTTATATAGTTATAATATAAATCCCCCTTTTTTCTCTTCCTCTCTTATGGCTCTCCTCCTAGCCATTACATTAATGCTAACTGCATTTCGTATGCCATGCTCCCCATCTCCATGACCATCTATCAGCTACTAATTTGTACTTCTTTAACCCTTCACCTCCTTCTCCCAGCCCTCCAAACCCCCTCCTCTCTGGCCGTCACCAGATTGTCCTAAATATTTGTGAGTCTGGTTTTGATAAGTTTGTTCTTTTTTCCTTAGATTCTGTATCTAAGGAAAATCATACGGTATTAATCTTTCTCTGTCTTATTTATTTCACTCAACATAATAACCTCTAGGTCCATCCATGTCGTTGAAAATGGTAGGGTTTCATTTTTTTAATGGCTGAATAATATTCCTTTGTATACATGAACCATAACTTCTTTATTCAATCGTCTGTTGATGGGCATTTAGGTTGCTTCCATATCTTGGCTATTGTAAATTGTG
>NW_006439189.1:1920962-1934517 GCF_000325575.1 Pteropus alecto
CTGGTCTTCTGCCCATTTTTTTTAATTGGATTGTTTGTTGTTGTTGTTGTTGTTGTTGTTGAGTCGTATGAATTCTATATATATTTTGGATATTAACCTCTTATCAGATGTATCATTAGCGAATATCTTCTCCCAATCAGTTGGTTGTCTTTTTGTTTTGTTGATGGTTTCTGTTGCTGTACAAAAACTTCTTAGTTTGATGTTGTTCCATTTAAAGAAATATATTTTTAAAATTTGTGTGCCAATTCTTATCTGTGATCTAAGAACAGATCCAGGGAAACTGATACTTCAGTTATTGAAATATATTGTCCAGTTGATAGTATTTTAAATCGAGTAAATTTAAGATGATTTGTGAAATATGCTTATGTATTTTCATTATTAGGACTTACAAATATAAGAATACAAAATAGATTGGACATAATAACTTTCCTTTTTTTCTACTTTGCCTGAAGTGCACATAAATACCACAAGAGAAAGTAACATTTGAAAGTGATAGTGTCTGCTTCTGACCTCAATAAAATTTTAAACAAACTATAAAGAAAAAGAAAAAGAGATGTTATGACTTTGTGAATGATAGACCATCCCATTTCTTGTAATAAAGAAGAAAACTCAGAAACGTAGTATGCATCTATAATTCTTACCTGTATAATTAAGTATTTAGTTATATTCTGAATAGATAACATTAATTTGAATGTGTTATCATTTCTTTTAAAATAACAGTACAATTATTAAGAATAATGGTGGAAAGTATTAGTTATCCAGTGCTCCTATTTCTCACTTTGCCACTGACTAGCTAAGTTACCTTAGTCACTTCATCTCTCTAAGCATCAATGTTTTCATCTCTGAAAAAAAAAATGATGTGAATTTAAACATCTCTAAGGTTCCCTTTATTTCTATTACATTTATAATTTTATTCAAATAATCTTAATATTGACAATAACTGAGTATTTGAAAATGTAGCATTTAATACTTTATATACACAACATTTTCAATGACTGTGAGCCGATACCTATGGACAGTAGAAAAAATTGATTTTCTATTTTTCCAAGTATTTTATAGTATTGTTTTGAGGAAAATAAGTATTTAAGTTATCAATAGTTGGCATTTACGTCTCAATTATAGAAGGCATACGAAAGTTTCAAAACATCGTGCCAGACCCTTTAATTAATTCTGAAAAAAACAAAAACAAAAACAAACAAACAAAAAACAATAGTGGGATAAGTTAATTTGGGATACATGTTCATTTTATCAAAAGATTTTTAGTTTTCTATGCTGCAAAACAAATTATCAGAAAATTAATGAATTAAAACCACACATTTATTATCTCATAATTTCAATGGGTTTGGCATCCAGGCACAACATATCTGAGTCCTTGGAACTGGTGTAATCAAGATGTCAGCCAAGGCTGGATTTTCATCTGGAGGTTTGAAGAAGTAAGTCTGCTTCCAAGTACCTTAGGTTATTGACAGAATTCATTTCCTTATGGCTATAGGACTCATAGAAGCTTGCTCTTTCAAAGCCAACAAGGAAAAAAAAGACCCTAGAGCAAGTCTGCTAGCAAGATGGAGTTTTATATAACATAACGCAGTGATGGGAGTGATGTTCTACAACCTTTGACATATTTTGTTGATTAGAATAAAGTCACTAGTCTTACCTACACTCAAAGTGAGGGAATTATTCATAAACACCAGGAAGCAAGTACCATGGAGGCTACCTATAAGTCTGTTCACCATGTAAAAAACATAAGCATTCAAATTGTGCTCATATAATTTCTTGTCTTCCCTCTCTTTTTACTCATCCTCTCTTTTACCCTCTCTCTCTCTTCTCCCCCTCGTCTAGCCCATTCCTCCTCTTCCTCCACCTCCTTTACTTCCTCCTCCTCTTCCTCCTTCTTCTCTCTCTCATTGTTTTATTTTACTAAAACTGATCATTGTGATGAATTGTTCAGATGTTCTATGCACATGTGAAAGGTAAACAGCTATGTTAGGAAATGCTACACAACCTCAATTGTAGGTACGTAAACTTAGGACAAACAATTGTCTCTCCTGCTTTACCAGAACAGTATCTAGTAATGAATTCTGTGATAATATCTCAAATGTTTTTACTACTGCCTATGTAATTATGTGAAAAATCCCCTGCTGAAAAATTTGACCCTGAACTTTAACCAAGTCAAAGATTCAAGTCAAGATTGATTTCTCAAGAAATATAGTGGAGTGAGAGATGTCTCCAGATCTCTTCCCTTGAAACAACAATAAGCTGAATATCTAAAACTCAACAAAAAACTCCCAAACTGCACACCAGCATATCTGAGTGTGGGATCTGTGCATAAGAGCTACCAAAGGTCAGAACCTTGGATATCAGGCAGTGGACTTGGAGAAATAAAGAAGATGCCTCTCGCAGGCATCAGAGGTCCTGTAGGAGGAGAGGCAGGGGAGAAGGTGCAGCAAGTTCCCTGAACAGCCCTGCCTGGGAGTTCCGTGAGCTCCATGCTGCTGGCATCAGGGCCTGGTCATCATGGAGAAAGCAGAGAAGCAGGATGGCAGAGAAACAACAGTTGACTATTACTAGTCAAAGTTGCAAAACTGAGGCTGAGCTGCAGCACTTAGCATCAAACCCAGAGGGGCCCTCTGCAATACCCTCTGAGACCAATCACCTCGTTACCAAGGGGAATCTGAGCAAACGTTAACAAAATTGCTGCTAACACTAACAGGAACTGAGACTGAGAGTAGCGAGCATGATTAAACATCTACAAGAAAATTAAAGAAAAAAACATTATTTAGGCTTTATATAAAGCAGGAATCTAAGAGTCTTAGGTGCCATCTATTGGAAACCAAAAGAAAAGCACCTTCTTTCAGCAGGCTAAAGAGATACCTTTATATAATAAATCTTTTTTCCTGAAAAAAAAAAAAGTAGAATACATTTCTATTAATGCCTAGGAGGAGAAATAGTCCATTAAACACTATGAATGGCAGGTAACAAGGCATTTCAGAAAGAAAGAGAAAATTCTCCAGAAAAGAAGCATACAGATGTAGAAATATATGACTTAAATGACAGAGAAATCAGGATGGTACTTCTGAAAAAACTCAATAATATCCGAAAGAAGTCATATCAACAATTTCAGGAACTGAAAAAACACCTAGATGAGCAGAGCAAGGAGATTGAAACCCTCAAAAAGAACCAAATATATCTTCTGGAGATGAAGAACACACTGAAAAAAAGATGAAGAATGAAATAGCAAGCTTGGGAAAGAGACTCGACCAAATGGAGGAAAGGATCAGCGATATCAAAGACCGAAATTTAAGAACAAATCAGAAGGAAGAAGAGAAAAATTGAAGAATGAAATATAATGAAAGAGAAATGCAAGAATTAGCTGATACCATCAGAAGTGGAAACATAAGAATAATGGGCATTATCGAAGGTGAGGAAAAAGCAGGGACTAGAAAGCATTTTCAGACAAAGAGTTGACGAGAATTTCCCAAATCTAAGGAATGAGCTGGAGCTTGGAATTCATGAAGTCTACAGAACAATCAATTATCTCAACTCCAAAAAAGACTTCATCTAGACACATTTTATTAAAATCATCAAAAATCAATGACAAAAACAGAATTCTCAGGGCAGTCAGGGAGAAGAAAACGATAACTTAAAATGAAAACTCATTGTATTATCGTCGGACTTCTCAGCACAGAACTTACAAACCAGAAAAGAGTGGAATCAAATATTCAAAATATTGAGTGAAAGGAACTACCAGCCTAGAATAATGTATCCAGCTAAGCTTTCCTTTAGATATGAAGGAAAAATTAAAACATTTCCAGACTTATGAAAATTGAGAGAATTCTCCACTATGAGGCATGCACTGTAGGAAATACTGAAAGGGCTCAGCTCACCTAAAACAAAATGAGAAAAAAAAAACATAATTAAGAATAAGGTGACTATCAGGCAAATAGAATCAGAGGAATGCAACCCTTACTAACAACAGGGCTGTATACCATAAGAAGAGAATTGCTATAGCAAGGTAGTAATGAACATTCAGCACACATAGGGACAAATTGAGACAAAAATGACAGAAAAGGAGAGGATTAATATATCCAAATTCTCAAAGGGGAATAAAGATAAGGCACATGCAGAAGAATGGAACACTGTATATATATAACTATTGTATGCATATTCGTAATGGTAACAAAACATCAAAGTTTCAGAAGTATATAACATAACACAAGAAGAACCAGAGGAAAAACCAACAAAAGCTAACCAAAATAAAGAAAAACAGAAACACAAGGACAAAGAAGCAATGGAAACACAAAGTTACCAGAAAGTAAAAGATAAAATGGCTATAAGAAGACTTCATATTTCAATAATCACCTTAAATGTAAATGGATTGAACTCATCGATAAAAAGGCACAGAGTTGCAGATTAGATCAAAAAACAAAACTCAATCATATGCTGCCTTCAGGAGACATCTCAGTTCCAAAGACAAATATAGACTCCAAGTGAAAGGGTGAAAATTGATATTCCAAGCAAATGACCTTCAAAGAAAAGCAGGAGTAGTGGAACTAATAATATAAGATGAAATAGACTTCAAAATGAAAAAGGTAAAGAAATTGGGACACTTCATAACGATAAAGGGAATCATGCACCAAGAAGACATAACACTTATTAATATCTGTACTCCTAACCAGGGATCCCCAAAGTATGTAATGCAATTACTAACAGAACTAAAGGGAGAAACAGACCAAAACACTATCGTAGTAGGGGACCTAAGTACCCCAAATCATCCAAATCGATAAGGAAATAACATCCTAAATGACACATTAGACCAACTGGACATAATTGACATTTACAGAGCCTTCCATCCCAAAACAGCTGCTTATATATTCTTTATGCACATGGAAGATTCTCAAGGGTTGACAACATACCAGGATGCAGAATGAGCCTCAACATATAAAAGAGGGTTGAAATCATACCAACCTTATTCTCTGACCATAATGCTTTGAAAGTAGAGATCAACTGCAAAAAGAAAGTGGGAAGAACCACAAATGCATGGAGATTAAACAACATGCTACTGAAGAATAACTGGGTTAGTGAAAAAATAAAAAGCAAGATCAAGAGATATATAGAAACGAATGATAATGATAGAACAACACATCAAAACTTTTGTGACACAGAAAAAGCGGTCATAAGAGGATAGTTCATATCATAACAGGGCTATCTCCAGAAACAAGAATGAGCCCAAATAAACAACCTAATGCTTCATCTAAAAAAAAAAAAAAAAGACTAGAAAAGGAAGAAAAATGAAGCCTGAAGTCAGCAGAAGAAAAAAAAAATAATCAAAATTAGAGCAGAAGTAAATGAAATTGAAAACAACAACAACAACAACAACAACAACAAAACAATAGAAAAAATAAGTGAAACAAAGAGCTGATTCTTTGAGAAGTTTAATAAAATTGACAAACCCCTGGCTTGACTCACTAAAGCAAAATGAGAAAGGACACGAATAAACAAAATCAGGGATGAAAGACAGGAAATTAACACTGACATTGCAGAAATACAAAGGATCATACAAGAATACTATGAAAAAGTATATAACACCAAATTTAATAACCTAGAAGAAATGGACCAGTACTTAGAAAAACACAATTTTCCTAGACTAAATCAGGAAGAACTGGAAAATCTAAATAGACCAATTAGCAGTATGGAAATTGAAATAATCATTAAAATCCTACTAAAAAGTGTCTAGGACCACATGGCTTCACTAGTGAATTCCACCAAATGTTCAAAGAAGATTTAATACCTTTTCTCATCAAACTCTTCCAAAAAATCAAAGAGCAGGCAATACTTCCCGACTCATTTTATGAGTCCAATATTACCCTGATACCAAAACCTGGTAAAGATAACACAAAAAAAGAAAACTACAGACCAATATCTCTCATGAGTACAGATGCAAAATTCTAAATAAGCTACTAGCAAACTGAATACAGCAACATATTAAAAAGATTATATCTACCATCAAGTGGGCTTCATCCCAAAGGCACATGGATGGTTCGACATACGCAAATCATTTAATGTGATACAGCATATAGACAAATTAAAAAAAATAAGAATCATACAATCATATCAATAGATGAAGAAAAAGCCTTTGACAAGATACAGCATCCATTTATGATCAAAACACTTAACAAAATCAGTATAGAAGGAAAGTACCTTAATATAATAAAGGCCATCTATGACAAACCCTCAGCCAACATTATACTAATGGTGAAAAACTAAAACCTTCCCTCTAAGATCAGGAACAAGAGAAAGTTGTCCACTGTCACCAATGTTATTCAATATAACATTGGAGGGCCTAGTGAGTGCAATCAGACAAGAGAAAGATGTAAAAGGCGTCCACATAGGAAATGAAGAAGTCAAATTGTCACTATTTGCGGATGACATAATTCTCTATATAGAAAACCCTAAAGACTCCACAAGAACGTTATTAGAAACAATCAGCAAATAAAATACAGTGTCTGTATAAAAAATCAATGTTCAAAAATCCATAACATCCTATACACTAATAATGAAGTATCAGAAAAAGAAGTGGAAAAATTAATTCCTTTTGCAATCACAACAAAAAGAATAAAACACTTAGAATAAATTTAACAAAACATGTGAAGGACCTGTACAATTAAAACTACAAGACCATATTGAAAAATTCGAAGAATATACAAAGAAATGGAAAGATATTCTGTGTTCTTGGATTGGAAGAATCAACATAGTTAAAATGACCATATTACCTAAATACAGATTTAATGCAATTCCCAGCAAAATCTCATCAGTATTTTTTAAAGAAATAGAACAAAAAAAATCATTAGATTTGTATGAAAGCACAAAGGACCTCAAATTGCCAAAGCCATCTTGAGAATAAAGAATGAGGCTGGAGGCATCACTCTATCCAATTTCAAATTATACTACAAAGTGACAATAATCAAAACGGCATGGTACTGGCAGAAAAACAGACCCATGGATCAGTGGAACAGAATTGAGAGTCCCAAAGAAAACCCATATTTATATGGGCAAATAATTTTTGACAAAAAAGCCAAAACCATACAGTGGAGAATTGTAAGCCTCTTCAATAAATGATGCTGGGAAAACTGGAAAGCCACCTGCAAAAGAATGAATCTGGACTGTTGTCTATCACCACACACCAACATTAACTCAAAATGGATTAAGGACCTGAATATGACATGAAGAAGTAAAATTCATAGAAGAAAAGAAAGGAACTAAACTCAAAGACCTTGGACTTAAAGAGGATTATAAGAATTTGACCTTGAAAGCAAGGTAAGGAAAAGCTAAAATAAATGAATGGGACTACATCAAACTAAAAAGCTTCTTCTCAGTAAAAGAAATCAACAACAAGGTAAAGAGACTACCATCCGAATGGAAAAACATATTGGCAAGCAACGCCTCCGAAATGGGCCTAATATCCCAAATATTCAAAGAACTCATAGAACTCAATAACAACAACAACAACAACAACAATAACAACAACAGCAAAAACACATGATCCAATGAAAATTAGGCAGAGGATCTGAACAGACACTTCTCCCTAGAGGACATACAAATGGCCAACAAATATTTGAAAGGATGCTCAACATCGCTAGCCATTAAGGAAATGCAAATTAAAACCACAATGAGATACCACCTCACACCTTTTAGAATTGCTATAATCAACAGGATATCTAATAACAAGTTTTGGTGAGGATCCCAAGAAAAAGGAACCCTTCTGCACTGCTGATGAGACTGTGCAATGGTACAGATGCTATGGAAAACAGAATGGGGGTTCCTCAAGAAACTAAGAATTGATCTACCATATGATCCAGCAGTCCCTCTACTGAGTATTTACCTCAAATACTTGAAAATCCATATCCAAAAAGATATTTGCACACCGATGTTCATTGCAGCATTATTCACAGTGCCTAGGACATGGATGCAACCGAAGTGTCCTAGGATAGATGATTGGATAAAAAGCAGTGGTTCGATGGAATATTACTCAGCCATAAGAAGAAATGAAATACTGCCATTTGGAACAACATGGATGGACCTTGAGATAATCATGCTAAGTGAAATAAGCCAGACAGAAAAGTTGAAAATCACATGATATCACTTATATGAGGGATATAATCCTAAAACCAAAAAAATGAACAGGAGAAACAGAGACTCATGGACGTGGACTATAGACTAATGTTTACTAGAGGGTAGGGGGTGGGAGGAGTGGGGCGGTAGATGGGGTAAAGAGGGTCAAATATGTGGTGACAGAAAGAAATCTAATTATGAGAGGTGAGCACACAGTGTAAATGTATATATGCTTTTAATGTTAAAGTATAGTTTTAACTTATTGGATTTTGTTAACCAATGTCACCATAGAAAAAATAATTAATTAATTAAAAAATATATTTATTTCTCTAGGCAGCGAGTGTTGGATAATTCTCACTCATTTAATGATCTAATTCTTTTACCAGGCATTTAACAATCAATATTTTAAAATATTTTAAACTAAGGGGAAAATTGTCGTAGATGATAGAAGCTTTGTTCATCCCTCTGGCTACCAAATCAAAATTGTGACAGAAGAAAGAAGCAATCATCAAGGATAAAACACCTGGGATCTAGATGAACAAGCCATACAACTAGGGAGAAATCTAAGGAATCATCCTGCAGTTGTAGAAGGTAGGACGTGGCAAGGACGTGAGGCTGCCTGGTTCCAATCAGCTGAGTGAGATGGAGGCTGTGGCAGCAGCAGTGGCAGTCGGCAGCTGCAGACATCTCTTAAAAGGAGCCGTGACTGAGAGCTTACTTTCGTGGTGATGTACCTGCTTGTTCTGAGCTCTAGTGCCGGTTCCGCTGTGCAAGGTGCACCAGGGACTTACAGGGGTATACTGAGTTGTCGGAGTGAGGGCTGAGGCAAGACTTGACTCGCTCTGCACAGAAGTGCCAGCAATATTCACTGTTCCTCTGTTGAGCCCTCTCCCCTTCCAGTGTGCAGATTCATTGCCACCACAGCAGAGACATCATCAAACTGGAATACAAAGAAGAAGAAACCGTATGAGAGAAAAGAGCTGAGATCCAAGAATAAAGAAGTAATGCAATCTAACAGATGCAGAGTTCAAAACACTGGTTATAAAGGTGCTCAGTGAACTTATGGGAAGTGTAGAGGAATTCCGTGAGAACTTTAACAAAGATAAAAAAAAAAACATAAAAAAGGGAAATGGAAATTATAAAAGGAAACCAGTCAGAAAGGAAGAATGCATTATCTGAGATGAAAAGTATATTAAGCGGAATAAACAAAGCGGATAAAGAAGGGGATCAAATGACCTATATAGAGGATGGGAAAGTCAAGGACACTCAAACAGAATGGTAAGAAAAAAGAAGCCACGACTATAATAATAATTTAATGAGCCTATGGGACACTATTAAATGTAAAAAAAAAAATCTATATCATAGGGGTACTGGGAAAAAAGATGTTGAAGAGCCATTTGAAGAAATAATGATGGAAAACTTCCCTAAACTGGTGAAGGAAATAAACATAAAACCCTAGGAAGCTCAAAGAGTCTGAAAAACCAGGAACTCAAAGAGGCTCACACAAAGACAGAACATAATTAAAATGCCAACGTTTAAATACAAAAAGAGAATCATAAAAGCAGCAAGAGAAAAGCAGTTATTTGCCTACAATAGAGCACTCATAAGACTGGCAGCTGATTTCTCAAAAGAATAGATATGGAGATGTAGAGTGTAGCATGGGTAAGATGGTTAATAATGTTGTAATAAATATGTAAGCAGGTAGAGGTGTGATCACTTTGTGAGTTATGTGGATTTCTGATCACTATGTTATACAGTTGAAACTGGTATATTATTTTATGCCAACTATAATTGAAAAAAAAACTTATTGAATTATGCAATGTAAATACAAGAAACTAATGTCTATTATATTTCAATAAACATGGGGGAAAATATTTACAGAGACAATATTGGAAGGCTATAACACTAGAATAAGGCCTACTATCTATTTCCTTTCCCATGGAGTTTTGTTTCCTTCCAGTAGTAATTTTTTTTTTTTTTTTTTTTGTCAGAGAGCAATGATTATTCAGGTGTTGAAGGAGGAAAATTTTTTTTTCAGGTAGTTAAGCAACTGAATACAAAGGCGGGGAAAGAGAATTATATTTGTAACCCACAGGTAAAGGGAATGAAATAGTTGAATGAAAAAAACCTCAGCAAAATATCAATCAAAAGGGGGTCAAGATGATGGACTAGGTAAAAGCGAGGTTCACCTCTTCTCGGGTCCACTTTAAAATTACAACCAAATTATAAAATAACCAATGTGGAGAATCACCTGAAATCCAGAGGATTATAACACCTATGTCTGATAATATAAAGAAGGAGCCACACTGAAACTTGGTAGGAGAGGCAAAGTCACAAATTGGGCTGAACCTTCACCGGCAGGTGGCATTGGAGCACCGATAGGGAAAGCAAGGCTTCAGAAGCCTCCCTGAAAGAGAGAGGGATCCTAGCCCTAACCAGTGGCACCCCATCCCAGGGTCCCAGCCCAGGGAAGAGGAGTTTCCAAAAAAATCTAAATGTAAAAATCAGAAGGGATTCTGGCTGTCAGGGTGAGATGGAAGGAAACTGAAATCCCAGACGCTCCTTTAAAGGGCCCGTGCACAGGCTCTCTTGCCTGTGGACACTCACCCGCGGCACCAGTGGTGGAACAGAGGCTGGAGTGAGATTTATACGGGGAAAGACTGCATTATCTGATGCCAGAATGGGCTGGACAGGCAGCCACCATCGTGCCTTAGTCAAGGCTCTCCCGTGGGGCAGTTTACAGGCCAGTGCAGCATGTCTGTACAGAACCCTTACCCTGCACAGCCAATTCTGAAGCTGCACTGGCCTGAGGAAATTGGCCTTCCCTACCCAACCCACAGATTGTCCGGGGTGGTTTGTTCCAGGTAGCTGCCCCACCTTGCCCCTTACAAGGCCAAACTTTCAGTGCAGACAGCAGACCTCAGCCAGTGCTGTGAGTGCATTTTGGGGACAGTTTCAGGCAGATCACTGCTGTCAACAGGAGCTTGGGCAGATTGCAGGGATCTGTGTGTCATTCCCAGACTGCAGGTTGTCTTGCTGTGATCTGTGACTTTTATGGGAACACATGGGCAGACACAGAAGTTGTAGCAAGACTGAGGTTATATTGGCCTGACAGCCATTATCTCCCTGAGACCCCGCCCACCCAACTTATAAATTGCCCCTGGTGGCTCATTGATAGGAAACCATCCCTACCCTGCCCTCCTCCAGGGTTTGTGCATTCTGTGCAGTCAACACACCTCAGCTAGCACAGGGAGCAAACTTCAGGGAAAACAGTGATTGACAGATCACTGTTGCCAGCACAAGTTATAATTTAGCTTGGGCAGATCACAGGGGTTTGTGGGCCCATCCCAGACGGCAGTAGATCTTGCAGTGATATGCGACCTTTGTGGAAGCCCATGGTCCCAGAGCTGGCAGGAAATCTGGTGCCATATAGGGCTGACGTCCCCATGCCTCACAGATGCTGCCTCATCTAACCCACAAAGTATCTGTGCAAGCCTGTTTCCAGGCAACCCAATTCCATCCCATGCTTTCCTTGGGACACAAGTTGAATAGCAAACAACAGCACATGGTTTGTGGGGCCCATGCAAAGCCTGTGCATTCAGGAGAAGCTTTCAATGGTGGGGCACAAACCCATGCACACGAGCTTCAGTAATTCTTGAATAGATCTCAGGTGTTTTCAGGCCCAAGGTGGGCAGCAGCTGGCCTTGCTGAGATTTGAGACTTGAACAGGGAGCCACAGAAATAGCGCTGTCATGTAAACTGACACAGCAGTGGCGGGGGAATTCTGCTCAATATATCTAGATGACTCCCTGAGTCCCTGCACCACCCAACACTCATATCACCAATAGTCTCTTTCAGTTATGGAGTCTTACAGGCAACTGACAGGCAGTCTCTGGCCTTGAGGAGTACTAGTCCTTCCGCTAAACTTGCCCAGGCCTGGTACTGGAGATAACTGGACAGCAACCTACACCGTTGTCTCTTCCACTTACCTATAGATCCAGCATGGGCAGCAATCATCTGTGGATGGCTTTGTAACTCTCACCAGGTAGCTCTGAACAATCAAAGGCAGCAGCTGACTTTGGCCACCTGGGGAGCCCCTCCCAAAAGGCCACAAAACCAATGCACCTAGAGGCTGGCATTAGACCAAGAAAAGTCAACTGTTGCCTAGCTCCATTAGCGATACACACAAAGGATGGTCTCAAAAAGTACACAAGCCTGCTAGAGCAAATCCCACTATGTGAGGTCAAGCCCTACATAGCAATTCGTACCCTGTGGGCATAGCTGATTCTCAGTTAGTCAGCCTATTTACTGATGCACTAACAGCAATAAAGGCTTAGCTAGAACAGAAGATTACACAAAACTCACACAAAGTTTAAGTCTAGAGCCCCTGGCACAGGTGAAAAGGGAGTGTGTACCACTGAGTTACACAGGACTCCTTCCATGTAAGGCCATCTGGCCAAGGCTACACGATGATGTAAATCTTTCCAACACAGAGAAATGAACACAGAAAGGCTAATAAAAATGAGAAAATAAAGAAATATGCCATAAATGAAACAACAGGAGAAAACTCCAGAAAAAAAAAAAAAAAAGCTAAATGAAGTGGAGGCAAGCAACCTACAAGAGACAGAGTTCAAAATAATGGTTATAAGGATGCTCAATGAACTTAGGGGTAGAATGGATGACCATAATGAGAACCTCAACAAAGAGATAGTGAGCATAAAAAAGAACATAGAAACTGTTAAAAAGATCCAGACAGAAATGAAGAATACAATAACTGAATGAAGAATACACTAGAAGGATTCAACAGTAGATTGGACAAAGCAGAAGGTCGATTCAATTAACTGAAAGACAAGGTAACAGAATACATCCAATTGGAACAGCAAAAAGAAAAAAGAATTTAAAAAATGAGGGTAGTTTAAGAAACCTCTGGGACAACATGAAATGTAAAAAAAATATTCAAATCATAGGAGTAACCAAAAGAGAAGAGAGAGAGAGAGCGAGCAAGGGATTGAGAATTTATTTGAAGTACTGACAGAACACTTCCTTAACCTGGTGAAGGAATGAGACATATAAGTCCAAGAAGCACAAAGAGCCCCAAAGAAGAGAAATTCAAATAGACCCACACGAAGGCACATCATAATTAAAATGCCAAAGGTCAAAGACAAAGGGAAAATCTTAAAAGCAACAAGAGAGAAGCAGCTAGTTACTTACAAGGGTATCCCCATAAGAATGGCTGCTGAGTTTTCAACAGAAAATTTGCAGGCCAGAAGGGACTGGCAAGAAATATTTAAAGTTATGAAAAACAAGAATTTACAACCATGAATACTCTATCCAGCAAGGCTTTCAATTAAAATGGAAGGTGAGATAAATAGCTTCCCAGATAGGGAAAGCTTAAAGAATTCATCACCAGCAAGCCAGTATTATAATAAATGTTAAAGAGACTTCT
>NW_006439189.1:1935756-1957637 GCF_000325575.1 Pteropus alecto
CCATAAGAAAAAACTACAAGTAATTATATGCTAACAAATTGAACAATCTGGAAGAAATGGACATATTCCTAGAAACATATGATCTCCCATGACTGAGTCAAGAAGAAACAGGAAATCTGAACCGACCCATTACCACCAATGAAATAGAATCGGTTCTCGAAAACTTCCCAAAAAACAAAAGTCCTGGACCAGATTGCTTCATAGGCGAATTTTACCAAACATTCAAAAAAGAATTAACACCTATTCTTTTCAAACTATTCCAAAATATTCAAGAAGAGAGGTGGCTTCTTAACTCTTTTTATGAAACCACCATTACTTTGATTCCAAAATGAGACAAAGACATTATAAAAAAAAGAGAACTATAGGCCAATATCTTTTATGAACATTGATGCAAAAATCCTCAATAAAATATTAGCAAACCGAATTCAGCAATATATTAAAAATATCATACACCATGATCAAGTTGGATTTTTTCCTGGGATGAAAAGTTGATACAATATCCACAAATCAATTAATGTGATACGCCACATTAAGAAATCGAAAAATGAACAACATATGAACATATCCACAGATGCAGAAAAGGCATTCAAGAAAATCCAGCATTTATTTATTATGAAAACCCTCATCAAAATCTGAATAGAGGAAAAATACCTCAATATAATAAAGGCTATATATGACAAAACTACAGCTAACATTATACTCAATGGGGAAAGGCTAAAAACATTTTCCTGAATATCAGGAACAAGACAAGTATGCCTACTTTCACCATTTCTATTCAACGTAGTATTGGAAGTCCTAGCTACAGAAATCAGTCAAGAAAGAGAAATAAAAGGCATACAAATTAGTAAAGCAGCAAAACTGTCATTATTTGCACATGACATGATACTAATATAGAGAACTCTAGAGATTCCAACAAGAAGAAAAACCCGTTAGAACTGATCAATAAATTCAGTAAAGTAGCAGGTTACAAAATAAATATTCAGAAGTCCAATGATGAACTTATACACCAATGATGAACTTTCAGAAAGAGAAATTAAGAAAACAATCCCATCTACAATTGCATAAAAAACAATAAAATACCTATGAATCAAATTACTCTGAATTATAAGACTTGTTCTCAGAAAATTATGTCATTGAAAAGAGAAATTGAAGAAGATTAAAAAAAAATGGTAGCATATACTGTGATCATGGATAGAAAGAATCAACATCATTAAAATATACTATCCAAAGCAATCTATAGATTCAATGAAATCTCTATCAAAACACCAATGGCATTTTTCAGAGAGCTAAAAATAATAATCCTAAAATTTATATGGAACCATAAAAGACTCTGAATAGCCATGGCAATCTTGAGAAAGAACAAAGTTGGAGGTATCACACTACCTGATATCAAACTATACTACTAGTCTACAGTAATCAAAGCAACATGGTACTGGCATAAAAACAGATACATTGATCAATGGAACAGAATAGAGAGCCCAGAAATAAATCCACAACTATACACTCACTTAATATATGACAAAGGAGGTATGGATATACAACAGGGTAAAGATAGTCTCTTCAATAAGTGATGTTTGGAAAATTGGACAGGTACATGCGAAAAAAAAAAACAACAACAAAACAACACACTAGACCATCTTTTTACACCGTATACAAGAATAGATTCAAAATGGATTAAAGACTTAAATGTAAGAACTGAAACCATAAAACTTCTAAAAGAAAACATAGGCAGTAAACTCTCTCATATTGCTAACAGTAATTTCTTTTGGGATATATTTCCTCAGACAAAGGAAACAAAGGAAAGAAATAAACAATTGTGTCTACATCAAACTAAAATGTTTTTGTACAATGAAAGTATCCATCGGCAAAACAAAAAGACGATTGACTGGGAGAAGATATTCACTGACGATTCATCTGATAAGAGGTTAATATCCAAAATATATAAAGAAATCATTCAACTCAACAACAACAACAACAACAACAAAAACGATCAAATTAAAAAATGAGCAGAAGACCTGAACAGATACTTCTCCCAAGAGAAAATGTGGATGGCTAATAGACATATGAAAAGATGCTCAAGGTCACCAGTCATCAGAGAAATGCAAATTAAAACCACAATGAGATATCATGTGTCAAAATGGCCACCATCAATAAATCAAAGAAGATCAAGTGTTGGCGAGGATGCAGAGAAAAGGGAACTCTCATACATTGTTGGTGAGATTGCAAATTGGTATAGCCACTATGGAAATAAGTCTGAAGTTTCTGCAAAAATCAAAAGTGGATATTCCTTGTCACCCAGCAATTGCACTTTTGGGTATTTATCAAAAGAAAATAAAAACAATTTGTAAAGATGTATGCACCCCAATATTCATGGCGGCACTATTTACTATAGCCAAGATATGGAAGCAACCTAAATGCCCATCAACAGACGATTGGATAAAAAAGTTATGGTTCATATATATAATGGAATATAACTCAAGCATTAAAAAAAATGAAACCCTACCATTTTCAATGACATGGATGGACCTAGAGGTTATTATGCAGAGTGAAATAAGTCAGACAGAGAAAGAGAAATACCATATGATTTCAATTATATGTGGAGTCTAAGGAACAAAAAAACAAACTGATCAAAAACAGACTCATAAATATAGAAGAAAATTTGGTGACAGGCAGAGGGGAGGGGAGGTTGGGGGTCTGGGCAAATGGGTTGATGGGTTAAAGAAGTACAATTTAATAGTTGATAAATGGTCATGGGGATGGGAAGCACGGCATAGGAAATGCAGTCAGCATTAATGTATTGGCTAGGTGGAGAACCAGCAGAGATAATGAGCAATTAGGGAGATCATTTTATAAACTATACAAATGTTTAACCAATTTACTGTGTACTTGAAACTAATAAAATAAAATTTAAAAAATTCTCTGCAAGTTTGGATGTTTCTTACATCAACACTTATCTGACTAAAAGAAACTTATGGAAATGATGCTGCCATAAATTCCCTCTTCAGTGCATGTCTACTGCGAGGAGAGAGAACAAGAGTAAATCTATCAAAAATCCCTTAGCGGAGAGGAAGTGTTTCTTGGGCAGGAAGAAGTCAGTAAGACCACTTGCACCTACATTAACAAACATTATCACAAACCTTCTTATCTCCCACTTGTTCTCCTAAAAAATAATTTCTCTTTTCTAAAGAAACATTATTAGTTTTTCCCGAAGAAGCATTATCTCCCTTCTCCCTTTTCTCTACTAAATTAGGTATATAAACCTCTAACTTTAACCGTTTAGCAAATGAGTTACTTCTTTCGTATGCATAGGCTACCCTGTGCATACAAATAAATCCTTTTTTTGTTAATCTACTTTTTGTTGGTTTAATTAGCAAGCACCCCACAACACACACGCAGTAAGAAATTGGAATAGAAAATCACTGGTTTATAGGACATTTGGGTAGTCAAATATTCAGATGGTGATAGTGAGAAAACACACAAAGGAAATCAAAATGGCCATTGAGATATCACATAAATTTCTCATTTCTTGAAATATTTAAGTAAAATAACTCCATACGGGAGGGCCTGATTTTGGATATTGAATTTTGTATTGAGAATAGTTTTGAAGACATAGTTACTGTACTGTGGATATAATTATGAGAGTCAATTAATATCCTGATTGGCATTTGGAAGGCTGCCTTTTATCATTTTTTCAATCCAATACCAACTGACTTGAATTTTTTAAAGCCAAGGACATCTTTATATAATAAGTCAGATCATGTTAGTGAGGACCCTAGCCCCTACGGTAAGAGAAATGAACACTTTTGGGGAATATGAATAACTTAGAGCAAATCATATTTTCTTCACTAAATTTTGCACTAGTCGTTTCATTGCACTGAAGAATGATCTTATGCCTGGAAGTTTACTACTAAATTGAAGTTCAGTATTATAAAAAAAACAAAATTCAACCAAGTAAATTTGAAGATCTAGTTGGCTTTATTAAGCAATTCATAAATCAGAGATCATCCCATCTAGCATCTAGAAGGGCACTCTGAAGAAGTGTACAAAATAAAAGATGTTTATAGGAAGAAGAGTGGGACAAGAAAGCTGTTAACAAAAGAAAAGAAAGAATAATTTTGAGATTAGGGTTTTCATCATGCAGATTGACTCTTCTTTCTAGGGGGAATAGAGAGGGCCCAAATGACAGATTAATGGTGTGTGATAAGAAAATTTCATACTGGTTAATTAAAATTATGTTTCTGCTATATTGTAATAACCATGTATTGTGTCAGATGGTTACTAGATTTACTGGGGTGATCACTTTGTAAGTTATATAAATGTCTAATCACTATGTTGTCCATCTGAAACTAATATTACATGCCAACTGTATTTGAAAAAAGATAAAATTATTTTTAAAAAGATTATTCACACTTCTTGGTATTTATCCAAAGAAAACCAAAATGATAATTTGAAAAGATCTATGCATCCCTATGTTCATGGCAGCACTTTTTAAAATAGCCAAGATATGGAAGCAACCTAAATGCCCATCAACAGATGATTAAAGAAGTTATGGTTCATATATACAATGGAATATTACTCAGCCATTAAAAAATGAAATTCTACCATTTGCAATGACATGGATGGACCTAAAGTTCATTATGCTGAGAGAAATAAGTCAGACAGAGAAAGATAAATACTATGTGATTTCACTTGTATGTGGAGTCTAAGGAACAAAAGAACAAACTAATCGAAAACAGTCTCACAAAAATAGAAGACAATCTGGTGATGGCCAGAGGGAAGGGAGTGGAGGGTTGGGAGAAAGTGGTAAATCATTAAAGAAGTACAAATTAGTAGTTGGTAGATGGTCATGCGGATGGGGAGCAAGGCATAGGGAATGCCATCAACAGTAATGTAATGGCTATGTGTAGAGTCAGAGAAAGATAGAGTAATAAATTGAATCATTTCATAAACTATATAAATGTCTAACCAATGTCCTGCATACTTGAAATGAATAAAATAATTACTATTAAAATCCTGTTAATGTAAAAATAACTCACAACAAGAAAAAATATTGTAACTATATGAGATGATGGATTGAACTAAACATGCTGTAGTAATCTTTTCAAATATGCTTATATCAAATCATTATGTTTTGTACCTTAAACTAATACAATATTATATGTTAATTATATCTCAATAAAACTGGAAAAAAGTGATCAAAATACATACATACATACATACATACATACATACATACATATATATATACATATCATTTTTATTGTTACAAAGAATCAGCTTTTAATTCTAGGTTCTACAGTGTACGGTTTTAAGAAATTGGCTAAGAGAAAAGACCTTTGAGTAATATAAAGTCTGAACTTTGAATACTTTCTGAGACACAATAAAAAGCCTACAATTATGTCAGATATTAAGTAAGTCTTTTCTGGTCAAGTAGAGGCATGAAATATGACAGATATGGAAGTACCACATGGTCCAGAGACCAGTAAAAATGGATTCTCTAATATTTGTTTTTTAATGTATAGTATATATACTTAAACTAGTACTCAGCAATCTGTATATGTTTATTATCTAGTTCTAATTTTGCTCTCCTTATATTTTTGTGTTTTTTAATGAAGTTTTGAATATAAAGTATTAGTTTATGTTTTAAGAAAACATTTAGATTAAATAAACTCAAATGCCATTCTAGTTAAAGAATTGGTGATTACAAGAACAACTCCTGACTGGAGCTTGTTCCTATTTGGGTGAACTGCTTTCAAAAAACACTTAGTTAATGAATGATTCAGGTAACAACTATTTGAAAAATTTAGGTATGCTGGTGTTGTTATCTGAAAAAATGGAATAATATTGACTTACTTCTTTAGGTGCCTATGAAAAATAACTAATAAAAATTCTTGTAAGCACTTTATAACATACTAAGTGTTGTACAAATGTTTGTTCAACAGGAAGAACAGCAATAGCAGCACTTTGCATCCTATCAAATGCTCCACTCTAAGTAAAGTAAGTTCTATCCTCTAAGCTTCTGTGTAATTTATTGCCAGTGTAAAAAGTATCTCGATTTACCTATCCTTACTGCTACTGACATTTAACTCATTACCTTGTAAATTGTTTAGAAAGAGCATTGAGACATAAAGGAACTAAATATGAAATCCAGTTCTTTTTTATTATCTATCACCTACTGCTCTCTCTCTCTCTTTTAATAAATAGGTGTTAGCATTTCTGTGAACTCTTCAGAAGTGTTGAGGATAGGGAACAATAAACTTTTGGACTCTTCATAAGTATAAAATAGCAGAAAATACATAGGTTTTGTAAACCATAGGATGTTATTATAAATTCTATTGTCATTCACTAAGTACATCAATTTGGAAAAAAGACATTCACTTTGTGACTCTGTTAGTTATATGTAAAAGTCAACTTCATAGAAATTTTGCAAGGAATAAAAATATATGTATATACAAAAAGAAATCTCTTGGACTCTAAATTCCTCTGGCACTTCCACCTCAGTCCCACTTTCATTCTGATCTTAGCTAAAACTAGAACTTTTAATTTTAAAAGAAATTATAACAGCTGAAATTTACTTTGCATATCTAAGGAGTCTTTATTATGACTGATACAGGAATGTGGATTGTTTAGACTTTCGAAAAGATATCTCTTAACTAGGTAGAATAGTAGAACAGAGAGGTTGTGATTTACAAAACATTCAGGGTAATTCAATGTCTGAACTTTCTGTGGATTTTATAGTGGTAATGTCTTTTGCAACTCGTAGCAATGGCTTCCACAAAAGAGTTAGTATTATTACATATGTCAGTAGCTAAAATATAGGCTTTTCTTTCTTTGCAAAAGTTAGAATCCTTCAGCTTTTCTTTCTTTCTATTTTCACTTGGTGGTTTAAAACAACAAACATTTATTATCTCACAGTTTCTTTGAGTCAGAAATTTGGGAGAAGCTTAGCTGGGTGAGTATACCTCAGTATCTTCAATGAGATTACAGCCAAGATATCAGGCAGGACTGTATTCATCTGAAGGATTGATTGAAAGGCTGAAGGATTGACTTCTAAGCTCACTCACCTGGCTGTTTGTAGGAGTCCTCAAATTTCAAGTTTCTCACTAGACGAAGGCCTCAGTTCCTTACCACATGTGTCTCTAGATAAGTGTCTTTATGTCAACATCCGGTGTTCTCAAGAATGAATGATGAGAGAGAGAGAGAGGAAGTTGAAGTGCTTTTTATGAACTAATCTTTGAAGTCATGCAATGTTTATTCTATTTGTTAGAATTGTTAGAAGCATATCACTAAGTCCAGTTGACACTAGAGGGGGAGGAAATTAGGCCCTGCCTCTTGAAGTTAGGAGTATCAAAGAAGTTGTGGACATATTTTAAAACTCCCACATTATGGATCACTCATTCTTCTTAGTCATTCCTCATAGTAACTAAGAAAGCCACCTGAAAGGGTGATTTTATTTCTCTATGGCTTCAATTGAAGTTATGGTAATAGGTACCTGTAGATGTTTCCTATAGTCCCTTTAATATTTTAATATTATTGTATGCTTTATTAACAATGTTTTTAAATAGACTTTTATTTTTTTCAATTACAGTTGACATACAGTATTATATTATTTTCAGGTGTACAATATTGTGATTAGACACTTATATAACTCAGGAAGTGATCACCCTAATAAGTAAACAGATTTTTTAATACTTTTTTTTTCTGAATGTTCATAGCCACATTCAAATCGGTTACCTATATCTATTTTCCAAAAAAAATATTTTATTTGTTCTGTGTTTGGCTTCTAACATGGATGTTGAATATGATATCTCTTCAGTCCTACCAGTGGTTTTCTGTTTCTAACATCTTTTGTGATACCACCACGCATTACACCTTGGTATTAAGAGGAAAGCTATATTATATATGGCAAAAAGGATAACTAGGGCACTGAACTTGTAGAAATTAGTTCTGTAAATAAATGTTTAATAAAGTTAATGGTAGTTATTATTTTACGATAACATAAAAATGTACTGTGAATAGTTGTTTGGCTTACATAACCCAGAAAAGCTATAAAAGCATATGGATTTTGTCTGGAAGGGCATATGAAGAATGTGTAGTACAATCGCTCTAATTTATAGAAGTAGAAATTGAGTAACTTATTTTCTGGGATAAACAACTTTGAGGATTGTAGCCGAACATTTTATGCACATAGGAATGCAATAAATAATTTTTAACCAGCTGATGAAAATGCTGAATTTTAGATTGTCACCAAGACTAAGGATAAAACTACTAATATTGGCTACAATGTCTTTTTTTTAGATGGCTACTATGATTTTCAAAGTGATTGGGGGACATAATTCTTTTTTTAATTTGCTGCACAAATCATCAATTATATTCTGCTTGAAAGATGACATTACTATGGTTGTTTTGCATTTAAGAATTAAAGTATTTCATATGTACTATCTGATTTTATTTTCACAAGGATCTTGAGTGATAAGAGAAAGTGCAACTTATGCATTTTTTATATTAGAAAACAGAAGTTCAGTGGAGTGACCTTAGCATTTGTTCTTTCCAGTAGTCCATGATTCCCTCTTTTTCTATAATTTATATATGTATATTTACTGATTTATATCCTATCTTGTTCACAAAAGCATTTACGATGCCTCACAAAATTCATACAGCACAGAAGCATTGAAATGAAAAGTAAGGAAGATCAATCAGGGCAAAATAAAAATAAACGTAGAAAAATAAACAAAGCCAGGAGTGATATAAACACACAGAATTAGTGCCATATTGCCAGCACACTTGCTAGAATTAGGCCAAACATTTACCTCTGAGCTTCCTAACATTTAGTACAAAGTTAGACACGTGATTCACAGTAAAAAGAAGATAAAAATAAGCCAATTTTATTAAAGAAATACAATTATATCTAGTACTGAGATGTTAGAAAAAATTTCTCAAATGCATTGTTATAAGGGAGATATTATATAATATGATGAACGACGTCCTCAACAATAGCTTTACAGTAAATATAATTAAGAATTTCATGAAATTTTCCTTATCGGCTTCTTCAAAGTAAGATGATGACATCAATAAAATAATTTTATATGAGTCCTACATAATATGATTCAATATATCACTCCCTGCTGGTCTAGCTTTATCCAAAGACAAATTTTTGATGAATAGAGAAATAAATGGTTCGCATAACTTTTAGGCAATCCTCTAAAAAGCCTTATTTCACTTAATAACTTTTAAAATAAATATTAATTTGAAATAGGTCTGAGGTATAGAATACGAAGTATGGTAACAGCTAAGTACAGACACATAAACTTCAGATAGCAATAGGACATAGAAATGACTTCCTCTCAAGTAAAGAAGCCCAATGAAAGTGAATGTTTGAAAAGAAGATTCTTTCATCTCTGCAGAAATGGGTTGAGGGTTGACAAAGTCAATATATTCTGCTTTGGGTTCTGCTTTGGCACACAGAAAAACAACCAAAATCCTGAAGTTTGATGCCACATGTAACAATTCTCATCTGGAAGAAAGAGAGCTCAGTACATCACTCATAATACATTTAAAATTAAGACACAATTCTCCAATTACCCTTCTAGTATAAGTTGGTTGCAAAATATACACCAAGGAATCAAAATAGGTTAACTCATTAGATTGTTTTACTAGTTATAAGTCAGTTGAATGTTAGGAAATATTTACTAAAAATTAGAAATAATTTTAGAATACTGGAAGCTATTTGTTTATAGAAACTGTTCGTTAGCAGGGTTTCTTTTCTGTTAAGACCATACTTTGTAGGTTTCCAGTATTCTCTTTCCTTTCTAACATAATAGTTTACCTATGTTCCTATATAGCCCATGCCATCAATGACACTCTGTTAATATTCCTATTTTTTTTTAATCCACTTTTTACTTTGTATCATCCTGTTAAACAACTTTGGCTCAATCTACCTACCTATCTTTTTGGAATCTACAGAGGGATATTGAATGCTTTAAGAAAAAGAAAAGATACAAGTATGCAAACTGTTGTCAATTTTATAATCTGGTTTTAGGAAGCAGTGGAACTAGGATTGGAAATGCTTTATTCTTTATATATAAATATATTTCAAAAATTTTACATCTTTATTGAAAGAGACAGTTGCTCATATCAATAGTGTACAATTCAATGAATTTCTTTCAGTTATTCTTGGCATACAATAATATATTAGTTTCAGTTGTACAACATAGTGATTGGAGATCAATATAACTCACAAACTGATCACCCCAGTAAATCTAGAACACTTTTACTCCCTTATATATTTATTACAATATTATTAACTGTTTTTCTTACGCTACACTTTATATCTCCATAACTATTTTGTAACTATCTATTTGTATTTCTTAATCCTTTTGCCCTTTTTTCACCAACTCCCTAAACCTCTTCTAATCTAGTAGCCCTCAAAATATTCTCAGTATCTATGAGTTTGTTTTTGTTGTTGTTGTTTATTTTGCTCTTTAGATTTCACATATATGTGAAATCATGTGGTATTTGTCTTTCTCTATCTGACTCACTTCATTTAGCACAATAACCTCTAAATATGAAATATCTTTTTCTATCCTCTTCCTTTTAGTCTGTGTGTGTCTTTTAATCTGACGTGAGTATCTTGTAGGAAGCATATGTAAGGGTCTTGTTTTCTTCTCCATTCAGCCACCTTAACTTTTGATCGGAACACTTACTTCTTTTTTAATTTGAGGTCCTTGTTGGTAGATATGTAGATATTGCCATTCTTTATTCATGTTTTTGACACATATTATTTTCTTCTTTGAGAAGTTCCTCCAACAATTCCTGTAATACTGGCTTAGTGTTGGTAAATTTCTTTAGCTTATTTTTGTCTGAAAGCTCTTTATCTGTCCTTCCACTCTAAATGATTGCTTTGCTGGATAAAGTATTCTTGGTTGTAGATCCTGGATTTTCATCATACTGAATATTTTGTGCCAAGCCCTACTGTCCTGCAAAGTTTATTTTGAGAAATCAACTGCCAGTCTTATGAGTGTTCCCTTGCTTTTCTCTTGCTGCTTTTAAGATTCTCTCTTTGTCTTTAACCTTTAGTATTTCAATTATGATGAGTCTTGGTGTAGGCCTCTTTGGGTTCATTTTTATTGGGACTCTCTTGGCTTCTTGGATTTGTATATCTATTTTCTTCACCAAGTTAGGGGAGATTTCCATCATTATTTCTTCAAATAAGTTTTCAACTTCTTGCTCTCTCTCTTCTCCTTCTGGTACACCTATAATGTGAATGTTGTTACATTTGATGTTGTCTGATAGGCTTCTTAAATTATCTTCATTATTTTGGATTCTTTCATCCACTCTGTTGATTCTCTCTAATATACTCTTCATCTCAGATATTGTATTCCTCATTTCTAACTGGTTCCGTTTTATAAATTCCATCTCTATTTTTATGTTTTTTTTTAATCTCTTTGTTAAAGTTTCCACTGAGTTCATCAATTCTTCCTCTAAGTTCACTGAGCATCTTTACAACCAGTGTTTTGAAATCTGAATCTGGTAGATTGCTTGACTCCATTTTTCTTGGAGATCTATTTTGTTTTTCCATATGGGACATGCTTCATTGTTTCCCCATTTTGGCTGCCTTCTTGTGTCTGTTTCTATGTACTAAGCAAAGCTTTTAAGTCACCCAGTTCTATTAGCAGAGCTTTGTGTAGTAGGTGTCCAGTGGCACATCCTGAGAGGGGTCCAGAAGTAGGCAAAGTTTAGTCCCAGCCTGTGCCCCTCTGGCACCACCTGGTAAGATTCAGCAAGCAATCCACAGGTGGTATGCTTATAGTTGCCTCAAGAGACCATGCCAGAAACCGAGGCCAGGTGCCGCCAGTGTGGGTTTTGGTTCTACTCAGCAAGTGGCACACGAAACCCAGAGGACACCACTAGATATAGGTTGGGTAAGGCCACAAGTTGGGAGAGATAGAGTTTCAGGGAATACACTGTGCAGAATGATCTCTGTTATCCAGTGTGATGATGTCTCAACTACAGTTGCCCCTGCATCTGTTCACTGAGAGTGGGGAGGGCTCAATGGAGGAACAATGGATACTGACAGCACTTCTGCCCAGGAGAAAGCCTCACCTCTGCCCCTCGCTCTGATGCCCAACAACTCAGTATCTTCCTATAAGTCCCTGGTGCCCCCTGAGCTTTCAAGCTAGCACTGGTGCTCAGAACAAGTGAGTCTGTCACCAGAAAAGTCTGGTCACACCCCTTTTAAGAAGAACGTCTGCACCTGCGAGCTGCAGCTCCTGTAGCCTCCGTCTCACTTAGCAGTGTAGGATTGGACAGCCACGTGTCTCTACCTCCTCTTATCTCCTGTCATTGCAAGGTGATTTCTTAGTTCTCTCCTTAGTTGTAGGGCTTCTGTTCATCCAGACCCTAGGCGATTCTGCTTGTTGTTTGCTCCGTGGCTCTGTCACAATTCTTGTGTGATTACAAGAGAAGATGTACAAAGCTTCTACTACTATGCCACCTTGCACCTAATTTTTTTTTAAAAATTACATTTGATATACAATATTATATTAGTTCCAGTTGTACAATATAGTGATTATATATTTATATAACTTATGAAGTGATCAGCGCAATAATTCTAGTACCCATCTGACACCATCATAATTATTTCAATATTATTGACTATATTCGTTATGCTATACTTTATATTCCCATGACTTTTGTAATTACCAATTTGCACTTCTTAATCTCTTCCTCTTTTTTACTCATCCTCACAACTTCCCTCCCACCTGATAACCATCAAAATGTTCTCTGTATCTATAATTTTTTTTCTCTTGTTCGTTCCTTTATTTCATTGTTTAGATTTCACATATAAGTGAAATCAAATGGCATTGGCATATCTCTGTCCGACCTAATTCACTCAGGACAATACCCTCTAGGTCCATCCATGTTGTTGCAGAAGGCAAGATTTCATTCTTTTTTTTTTATGGCTGAGTAGTATTTCAATGTGTGTGTGTGTGTGTGTGTGTGTGTGTCTATCATCCACTGATAGACACCTAGGTAGCCTCCATATCTTGACTATTGTAAATAATGCTACAATGAACATGTCCCTTTTTGTAGTATTTTGGGTTTCTTTGGATAAATACCCAGAAGTGGGATAACTGGGTTCTTCTTTGTTTCTTGTCATAGCCTTTGTTTTAAAGTCTATTTTTGTCTAATATAAGTAATGCTACCACAGCTTTTATTTCTTTGTTTCCATTTATGTAAAGTATCTTTGACTATCTCTTTACTTTCAGCCTGTTTGTGTCTTTCAATCTGAAGTGAGTCTTTTTCAGGCACCATATGTCAGGGTGTTGTTTTTCATTCATTCAGCCATCCCATCTTTTTATTAGAGCATTAAATTTACTTACATTTTAAGTAATTATTGCTAGCTATGTAGCTATAGCCCCTTTATTATTAATATTTTTGATCTTTATGTTTTTTCTTCTTTTTTAAAGAAGTCCAACTAACACTTGTTTTGTAATAATGGCTCGGTGATGTGAACTCCTTTAGCTTTTTTTGTCTGGGAATCTCTTTATCTATCCTTCAATTCTAAATGATATTTTTGCTGGGTAGAGTAATCTTGGTTGTAAGTCTTCACTTTTCATAATCTTTACTATTTGGTGCCAAACTCTTCTGGCCTGAAAAAGTTTCTTTTGAGAAATCAGCTGACAGTCTGATGGGATCTCCCTTTGGGTAACTAAATGCTTTTTTTTTCTTGCTACTTTTAAGGCTCTCTCTTTGTCTTTCACCTTTAGCATTTTAATTATGTTGTTTCTTTATGTGGGCCTCTTTGGGTTCATCTTTTTGGGACTCTCTGTACTTCCTGGGCTTGTATGTCTATTTCTCTCACAAGGTTAGTGAGGTTTTCTGTCACTATTTCTTGAAATACCATTTCAATTCCTTGCTCTCTCTCTACTCCTTCTGGTGTCCCTATGATGCAAATGTTGTTGTGCTTAATGTTGTCCCTTAAACTATCTTCTTTTTTTGGATTACTTTTTCTTGTTACTGTTCCAATTGGTCGTTTTCTGTTACCTTGTATTCCAAATTGCTGATTAGACTCTCTGGTTTATGTAATCTATAATTAATTTCCTCTAATGTAAATGTGAAATGGAGCCTTACAAATTTTAAGTTATTCTTGAGATTGTTGAACATTTTTTAGAACACATGTCAAACAGCATATAAAACCTCAGCCAAATACAATGAGAATTGAGACCATAGTGTTCAAGATATTTTATTCACGGACCAGGTACTTTACATTGACAAAGATGAGAGAAACATTTGGCAGTAAATGGTTGCCTCATAAAGAGTTAATTACATCAATATTTAAACTTTTCTTTTCCTAATCATGATTTTTCTCATAAGTCATAAAAAAGGACTGATAAGCAAAATGAGGAAATAAACTGAGATCTGATATCATTATTACACTGATTTCTCTGAGAGGTAAAAATAGTTGAGCAAAGGGTGTCATTTAAAATCATCAGTGCTAATTATATGTGTTTTGTCATTATGGATAGTTATATTTTTATTTCCTTCAAGATAAGACATGTTACAATTGCTCTCATTAACTTTTTGCTGATTCACTATTTCTCCTCTCTGAAAATTTAAGATAGCCATGGAAAATCAAATAATTATATATCATACCCTAAAATCATTTTGATGCATAAGGGTCAAGCGTCATTACATTAAAGTAGGAAAATAGACTTACATCACATAATTTTCATAGCACTGTGTGCATTCAAATATGATTGTTGTAGTGCAAATTTAGTAACCTAATACTGTGAGAAGATAATGAAAGTTGAATATCATAAGTACCACGAATTTTCTTAGCAGAACTTAGCTTAGGATTTCTGAATCTCAGCACTATTGATGTTTAGGGCCAGATACTTTGCTCTTGGAAACTATCTTGTGCATTTTAAGATGTTTAGCAACATTCATGGTCTTTACCAACTAAATGCTGATAGCATACCCACAATTGTGACAAACAAAAATGTCTCCAGGTATTGTCAAATATCTCTTAGGGGCTCAAAAACTCCCCCAGTTGATAACCACTGACTTAGCTGATCCATTCTGAACCATCATCTAATCCTTCCTTCACGATGGTGTCTTCTGCATATTATTTCTTCTAGTATTTAAAATTATATGATTTTATAAATCTTTTTCTCTGTCTGAGTTTATCCATAGATTTTTTACCCCCATGTATTAATACCAACGTGATGAATTTCTTCTTGGTTGGTTGAGAATTTTCTTTATTTTTTTAAAAATTTTTTACTTTAATTTATTGAAGTGACATTGGTTAATAAAATTACATAGGTTTTAAGTGTATAATATGTTTTTAAAACAATGTTTTTAAATAGTCTTAAGTTGAATCACATATGACTGTTATTTCTCTTCCTAATTACATGGATATTAGGTACTTAGAAGACTAATTTTCTAAGCCCTTCATAATACATAGTACAGTGTTTTGTGTTCAATGGGATCATCAAAAATGTTGATTGACATTGATAGCAGCTAGCCCTTGGAAATATAATGTTATTTTTCTTTTAGTTCAGGGTATTTTACTATTTTGTTTGTTTAATAAATAAGATACCCCCTGAAAATGCAGCTCAGGCTGTAGTTCTAGAAAGAACTTTTAGTTTATTGGTTCTTAAAATAGAAATATATGTTAAATTAATTTTGAAGTCCTTACTGTGAGAAAACCAATGTCCTCCTACTTGCATTAAAAAATCATGAATAAGTGAAGTGTCATGAGACACCCACTGATCAATTTTCACTCATTTTCATCTTACAAAAATAAAATGAAAGTAAAGAAATAAATCTTGATCTGCTTTCTCTATCAATATATCCTGACCTTATTATGGATTCTTCAGCTACTTTAAAACACTTTCAGTGCAAAGGGCTTGGCTCACTGTATAGAGAGGTGAAAGCTGACAAGTTGATCAAGCAGACCGATAATGTGTTGGCTACAATAAAAAAGGTTAAAATTATGTATTATTTCTTGAAATGTATCTACTGATTTGGTGATGACGTCAACTTAACATTTTAAAATGCCATTTAATAGAGTACAGAAAGAATTTTTCTTGGGGCAAAGAAATTTTGAACTCATAATGAGAAGTCTGTGACTTATTTCAACTGTTGATCAGAAGATATTTTATTCATTCATACTTTTATAAAAGTATATATATATAATTCCATTGTGTGTGTGTATATATATATATATATAACCTCAAAATAGTATAGTAAACAACATGAAATTATTAAGAATCCTTCGTATTAGAACACTTAAATTTTTTCCTTTTGCTGACAACCTTATTAAATAGAATGGAAGTAAAACAGATGTTATATTCTTCCCAAAGTATTAACCTAGTGTATTATCTATATGAAAGCATTTTCAAATATAATCTACATTTTTTAATATTTCAAATTTATCTTATAGATTATAGTTGTAGCAATGTTTTTGCACCAAAATCAATACTTATAAAGTAAGAAAAGATAAGACAACATTGGGACTGTCCTTGAAAATTTAGAACCTATGTTTATTATAATTACAGTTGGTTATGGTATAATGAAAGTTGCACACATCAATTTAGGGTTTACTATATGCCAAGGTGTGTCCTTTTATGTATTATCTTTCTTAATTTCAAAAGAAATCTCTGAAGCAAATACTATTTTTATCTCCTTTTTACTTGAAAATGTTAAATATCTTGTCTCATGTCTCAGAGATAGTCAGTAGTAGAGCCAGGTTTGAATGAAAGTTGTTCTTTGTTTTAAACCTCATGCTCTTGACTATTAGGTGATAGCATGTCTTTGAGATCTTTTTGCTAATATAGGTTGAAAATGTGGTTTAGCGTCATAAAATTGCTTAGGCTATAAGTCCAGAAGGACACTTCATTAGTTGGTAGGTCATTATTGACACTACTTATGAATATTCTAAGTTGAGGCAGTATGATCTTGTTGAAGGAAACCAAACAGGTAATCTATGATGGATATACACATGTTTACTGAGGTCTCTGATTCTCTTCTTCTTTTGGGCACATGCCTCCTTAAAGTTAGATATAGTCATATGACTTGCTTTATACAATAAAATGACAGGAAAAGTGGCCTGTGTCATTTCTGTGTAGAAGTATTTAAGGGCTGGTAAGAGATTCTCTGTGTTCTTTTCTCTTGCCACAGTAATTGTGGAAGAATGTGTTTATTGTATTGGGGGTTAGGAAGAAATACCAAAGCAGCCCAGAATACTGAAGGAACAAATAGAGGTCAATGCCCTGGAGACACTTCCAATCTCAGAGTGGACTTAGTGTGAATGAGAATAAACTTTTGACATGTTAAGCTTATGGGATATTGGTACACAGCCTAAATTCATCTAATCCGAAACATATTCAGACTACATATGTTCTGTACCTATATTCCCTAAGCTTCATGAGCAGTAAAAGCAAGCCACTAACTTCTATAAACTTTAGTTTTGTTGTTGTTGTTAAAATTATGATTTCTTGTCTATGTCTTCCTTCTGAGGTCTTGGGGGCAGATCACATGATCACATGGGGAAACATATGAAAACTCTCTATAAACTGCAAAGAAATATAATATTTCTTATAAGAAAGTAAGAATCATGGCTTTTTCATCTTTATTTAGTGAAGAGTGTTCCGTGATGTAGATTATTTTTCAAAAAGTGAGATTATAAGACAAAATGTAATTTTGAATTGATGTTAAAATGACAAAATTGAAATGCACATATTGATACATTTCAGGTGAAATCATTTGTTGCTTAATACAGCATAGAAAATAATAAGATATGTTCAGCTATGAGAGAAACTGGACAAGGAGTTATAGTGAAACCTATATATATATATATATAAAAACATAACCCCAGGATGACAACAATAAAAAATATTTATTTAAAAGACAATATAATATATATTTTTTTAAATAGCTAGAGCTAAACACCAAAGACTCTTAATAACTTTCACAATGTGTTCAGAATTTATGAGATTTCTTATTAGTTCCCATTGCAAGGATGGAATCTTCATACTTTTAGTAGATATTGAGAGCAAATGAACCAAAATTGCCAGAAATTGAAATGAAGTACAGAGAGACAAGAGTTACATTTCAGTCTGTGTTTCTCTCTCCTATCTTCTGCCAGTCTGTGGGACATAAATAGTTCCCAGTGAAGAAAAAAAATAGTCTTTAATGGTTTACTACCCATAAATCCCAGAAATGTCACCATGAACATGCTATGATGTATAAGCAAAGGTTAACCACAAGCTCTATAGCTGAGCATCATATATTCAGTCTCTTGTTGAAATCTCCTCTACTCAGTAATAGGCCTATCTTAAACTTATGATTTGCAAAATTTCATATAATACATGTGGATACTTCCACCTCTAGGAGGTAGAGATTAATTTCTTCATCTCTCCTAGTGTGAACTGGACATAGTGACTTTTTTCACAGGAATAGATTATGGAAAGTGGCAAATACTAACTTTATAGTAGAATAACCTAGAAAACACGATTTTTTTAAAAAAGTATATATATCTACGGCCATGCCACCCTGAACTCTGATCTTGTCTGATCTCGGAAGCTAAGTAGGGTCGGGCCTGGTTAGTACTTAAATAGGAGACCACCTAGGAATACCAGGTGCTGTAGGCATTTAAATGAATGAATGAATGAATAAATAAATACATAAATAAATAAACAAAAAGTGATCCTTGTTAATATCACCATTGATGTCATATGGATATCATAAACCCGTTGATATGATGTCATGAGGACACTTCATCTCTGTATATTCTACCCCTAAATTCATAATCTTAGTCTAATCTTGATAAAAAAATATCAGAAAACCCATATAGGAATACATTCTACAAAATACATAACCAATTCTCCTTAAAACTGTCAAACTCACAAAGAACAAGGAAAGACTTCAAGAAACTGTCAAAGACCAGAGGATATTAAGGAAACACAGAAGGTATATACAGTGTGGTATTCTGACTGGGATCCTGGAACAGAAAGAGAATCCTGGAACGGAAAAAGTATACAGAGGAAAAGCTGTAAGATCTGAATAAAGTCTGTAGTTTAGCTTGTCAAACGAACTCAGAAGGATTCTGGAGGCTTTGCTAGAAATAAATGATAGTGATTTATTCAAGGGTTTTGGAGTTTGCAAAGTGAAGACATGGTTAGGCAAAATCCCAGAGATGTTCAAAGGAAAAAAGAAAAGTTAAAAGTTCCTGTAGCAAAAAGTACATCCTTGAGAATTATCCACCTTGCATTCTTAGCCCTGGGATTAGTCCAGGGCAGTTATCAGTCAGATGTCAAGCAGTCAGGAAGATATGTGCCAGAAGGTCTGATCAGTCCCAGTGGTCTGGATAATGGATATCAGGACTCAGGTATACATGAGTCCTTCAGGGATTAATTAGAGGGTTACCTGTAGATCCAGATGTATATTTAGATACTGATGCAGGCCTAGAAAGTTCAAAAAAGTTTAAGTTCCCAGACTAGTTAGAACAAGAATGCAGTCTTTCCTCATGCTAATGTTAATTTCAGCAGCTTGGTTGAAATTATTCTATTTTATATATTTCAAATCTTCATTCTTTCTTCAAGTTAATAATAATGTAGCAATTTTTTTTGTTTTGATAAATGTATCATAATAATAAAGATGATAACATTATGGGAAAATGAATGTGGGTGAAGGATATATGAGAACTCTCTTGATAGTCAAGGTTCTCCAGAGAAACAAAACAAACATTATATACATGTTTATAATATAGTTCATAGTAGTAGTATAGTAGTTCCCAGTCCAAGTCCAAGGATAGGAAAAAAAAGCAATGTCTCAGCTCAAGGCAGTCAAAAAGGAGGAAATTCTTTTATTCATAAGAGGGTCAGCTTTTTTGTTCTATTTAGGACATTGAAAGATTGGATGAGGCCCACTCACATAATGGAGGGCAATGTACTTTATTCATTCTACCAATTCAAATGTTAATCTCATCAAGAAACACTCTCATAGACACATTCACAATAATATTTGACCAAACATCTAGGCACCCCATGGGCCAGTCAAGTTCACATATAAAACTGACCATCACATGTCTATACTAAGTTTTCAACTTTTCTATAAATCTAAAGTTATTCCCAAATAAAAATTTATTCAAAACAGTCTATCCAGAATGTTTTAGCTGTAGCTATGTAGGAAACAAATAAGACAACTGTTATAAATTCCTTTAAGGTAGCATTTTGATAAAAATTAATGACAAATGCACTCAAATCACTATAAACTCTTTGAGGGCAGGAGGGGTTGGTATTCATCTCTGTATCTCTAGCACCTAGCACAGCCCTTGACAAATATATTTTTTAATGAATAAACATTATCCCCTCATAATGCAAAGTTTCAAACTGCATATTCATGGAAATAGGGTGAGAAATTTCCTTTTAACTTCCTCATAGGTAAAAGAAAGTTTTTCAGAGGAGGTTCTTAGAAGGGTTAAAAAACATATCCTTTATATATCAAATGCAACAGTGGAGAAGGAAATGGCCGCAAGTTGCTCTTGGGAGTCTCCTAGCATACAAAATCTGTTCAAGCTGTGCTGCCAAATTTTATGTCATCAAGGGTCTACTTAGTGAATGATTACAACCTTGTATTTATTCACTACCTTTTATGTTACAATGCAATTGCTGTTCCAAATTGTAAATTTGAACATTCTTATTTGGATTTATCAAAGCATATAATATAGAATCCTGTGGGTGTATAATTTTCCATGTTGCTGCAAGATCTTATCACAGAGTACATTCTTTAACATTCCCACATTTGAGTTCAGAGGCATATATGCATGAAACATGTACATTTGTTTTGAGATTTAAATGTCCAAGAATCTTCAACTTCATTCTAAAATCAAAAATAAATATTAAATGAATGAATATCAACGAGAAATATAGAATATATACTCTTAAAACCAGAGTTTAGGTCACATACAGCATGAATTGTTAGAATATTTCTTCATGATTTTCTCTAAATTTGAAGTAGTTTCAAGTGTCCAAAATTACAGCCTTTAACACAAAATGCTTATTTTGAACACAGTGTTTAAAAATTTTATTCATAAAGTAGATCTATATTTAAGTTCTTGAAATAAACTGAGATTAGAACAAGGAGAAAAAGGAAAGAGGCTGAGAAAAAGGTCAATGATTGTAGGAATATAGCAACAAGTTTTGAGGAGAGAGGGCAGTACTCACATGTGTAGTGTTACTTTCACTGAGTTTTGACAAAGGAAGTAAATAAAAACTCATCACTCTTCTGGAAATAGTCTTCAGGAAAAAGGCAGAAAACTACAGACAATTCACCCAATTTGTAAAGAAAGGGCATCTTTACAATTTATCTTTTTAATCACATTGATGAATAGTCCCTTGTCTAGATGATAATCATAACAGGGTTTGTTTAGTCTCATACCCGTGTTTACAGGGACCTGGAAGCATTTGGCCATGTGAAGAGACCTCCCTTCCCATCCTAATACTGTTTTAGAGAATTCAAATGACCTCATTACCAGATCAGATGGTTAATTTTATGTCAACTTGGCTGGGGCCAGTTATTTATTTAATCAAGTACTGATCTAGGTCTTGCTGTGTAGGTGTTTTTTTCCCAATAATTAATTAACAACTGTAATCAATGGACTTTAAGTAAAGGAGATTGCCTGTGACAATATGGATAGGCCTCCTCCAATCAATATAAGACCTTAAGAACAAAAACTGAGGTTTCCCGGAGAAAAAGCAATTCTGCCTCAAGTTTGCAGAATTAACTCCTGCCTGGGTATCCAATCTGCTGGCCTGCCTTATAGCTTTCATACATACCAGCTGCCACAATTATGTTGGTAAGTTCCTTAAAAATAA
>NW_006439189.1:1957763-1975131 GCF_000325575.1 Pteropus alecto
TAAGTACTAAGTTTTTAAATGGAGTTAAAATTAAATAGAAATAATGATAATAATGGGGTCAATCAGTAAAATTATATGTAGTAATCTTTTCTTTGTACTCTTTGTACTCTTAAGCCTAGTCTTCAGTTTGGTAAATGGTTGGTCAATGAAATTAAAAAAGTTATTTTTGAAAGCGCATAAAGTAGAATTTATTATTACCTGGTTCTAATTAGAATGATTGATATAAGTGTTATATAATCAAATAGAACTGGTCAATGTTTAGAAGTGCCTTTTCTCTGAAAGTTGAGTTTTCTACAAACGGTAAGAATATAAATTCTTTTGAAATCCTTAATATTTTCAACATACATATATTTCTCATATCATTATCTATACTACACATAGCAGAATTGACAATGACATTCTCTGTAATGATTGGTATGTGGTTACTGAGCACTGGAAATATGGCCAGTATGATGGAGAATCTAAATTTTAAAATTTATTTATTTATGAACATTTAAATTTAAATATAAAAGACATGTGACTAGTGGCTATCATATTGAACAGTGTATACTTTACTTTATTCTATATATTTTAAACATGAATCTTAAGTTTAGATAAAACATAACATTTGTAGGGTCACCGTAAACTGAATAATATAATTATGGTGCATTCAATCTCATCATTTTAAATGTAAATGACTTATAATTATGATTATATTCTCTGAAGATATTATGAGTTATATGTATCAGTTTTAAAGATATTTCATTCACAATGCTCATTCACAATTTCATTCACAATCTTCTCTAGGTTCATCCATATTGTTACAGATAGCAAGATTTCGTTCTTTTTTAAGTCTGAGTAATATTCCATTGTATATATCTGCCACCTCTTCTCTATCCATTTATTTATTGATAGACACTTAGGTTGCTTCCATATTGCGGCTATTGTAAATAGTGCTGCAAAGAACATGCGGATATATATGTCTTTTTGAGTTAGTGTTCTGGGTATCTTAACATAAATACCCAGAAGTGAAATTGCTGTGTCCTTTGCTTCATGCCATAGCCTTTGTTGTAAACTCTATTTTGTCTGGTATAAATAATGCTATACTGTTTTTGTTGTTGTTGTTTCCATTATCACGAACTATTTTTTTTTATTCCATTAATTTTAGTCTGTGTATGACTTTCGATCTGAAGTGAGTCTCTGGTAGGCAGCATATGTAAAGGTTGTGTTTTCTTATCCATTCAGCCACCCTATGACTTTTGATTAAAACATTTAATTTATATACTTTTAAAGTAATTGTTGATACATATGTAATTATTGCCATTTTATTATTCGCATTTTTAATGTTTTTTTTCCTTCTTCTTAAAGAAGTCCCTATAACATTTCTTGTAATATTGGCGTGGTGATGATGAACTCCTTTAGTTTTTTTCTTGTCTGAGAAGCTCTTTATCAGTCCTTCAATTCTAAATGATAGTTTTGCTGGGTAGAGTAACATGGATTGTAGATATTTGCTTTTCTTCGGTTTACATACTTCATGCTAATCCCTTCTAGCCTACAAAGTTTCTGTTGAGAAATCATCTAATAGTATTATGGGAACTCCCTTATAGCTACCTTTCTCTCACTGCTTTAAGATTCTCTCTTTATCTTTAAACTTTGGTATTCTAATTATAATATGTCTTGATGTGGGCCTCTTTAGGTTCATCTTGTTTGGGGCTTTCTGTGCTTCATGGACTTGTATCTTTATTTTCTTCTCTAGTTTACGGAAGTTTTCCATCATTGTTTCTTCAAATAGGTTCTAAATACCTTGCTCTCTCTCTTTTCCTTCTGGTACCTTAATGACGCAAATGTTGTTAGACCTGATGTCCCACAGGCCCCTTAACTTATACTATTTTTTTTCATTTTTTCTTTTGCCTGTTTTGATTGGACTTTTCCTGCTACCTTATCTTCTAAATAGCTTATTCAATTTTCTGATTCATCTAATCACAGGTTATTCCTTCTAGTGTATTCCTCATTGCAAGCATTGTATTCTTCATATTTGAATGGTTATTTTTTATGGTTTGTGTGTCCTTTTTATGCCTATTATCTCTTTGTTAAAGTTTTTATATTACTAAAAATTATTGGGTGACACTGATTAACAAAATCCAATAAGTTTCAAGTGTACAATTCAAGAATATGTCATATATATTTTTGATTGTGTGTTCACCACCCCAAATTAGATTTCCTTCTGTCACCAAATATTTGACCCCTTTCATCCCTATCTAATTCCATCCTCTCCTCTTCCCTCTGATAACCATTAATCCACTGTCCATGACCATGAGTTTCTCTTTTTTGTCTCTTTTTTGTTTGTTGCTTTTAGGTTTATATCCCACATATGAATGATATCATGTGGTTTAAATTTTTTTCTGTCTGACTTATTTTGCTTATCAAGATCATCTCAAGATTTATACATGTTGTTGCAAATTACAGTAATTTTTTTTCTTATAGCTGAGTTAAATTCCATTATATATATGTACCATATCTTCTTTATCCAATCATCTTTCTTAGGATACTTCAGTTGCTTCCATGTCCTGGATGCTGTGACTAATGCTGCTATCAACATTGAGGTGAATATATCATTGAAGATAAATGTTTTCAGATTTTTTGGGTAAATACCCAGAAGAAGGATTGCTGAATCACATGGTAATTCAATTCTTAGTTTTTTGAGAAAGTCCATATTGTATTCATAGTGATTATACGAATCTGCATTTTCACCAGCAGTGTATGAGGGTTCCTTTTTCCACGCAACCTCCCCAACATTTGTTATTACTTGTCCTGTAGATGATAACCATTCTAACATATGTGAGATGGCATCTCATTGTGGTTTTAATTTGCATTTCCCTAATAGCTAGTAAAGTTGAGCATTTTTTCATATGTCTGTTGGCCATTTGTATGTCTTCATGGGAGAAGTGTCTGTTCAGTTCCTCTGCCCATTCTTTTGATTGGATCGTATTTTTTTGTTGTTGTTGTTGAGTTGTGGGAGTTCTTTCTATATTTTGGATATTAGGACCTTATAAAGCATTCTTTGCAAACAATTTATCCCATTTTGATTGTTGCATTTTTCCTTTGTTGATGGTTCTTATTGCAATACAGAAGCATTTGAGTCCCATTCATTTATTTTTGCTTTTACTTCCCTTGGCTTCGAGGTCAAATTCATAAAATCCTCTCTAGTAATAAGGTCCTTGAGTTTAGTACATAAGGTTTTGTCTATAAAATTTATTGTTTCAAGTCTCATATTCAGATCATTAATCCATTTTGAGTTAATTTTGGTGTGTGGTGTTAGTCAACAGTTTAGTTTCATTCTTTTGCAGGTGGCTCTCCAGTTTTCTCAGCACCGTTTATTGAAGAGGCTTTCCTTTCTCTATAGTATGTTTTTGGCTTTTTTGTCGAAAATTATTTGCCCATATAAAAATAGATTTACTTCTGAACTCTCGATTCTGTTCCACTGGTCTGTGTAGCTGTTTTTCTGCCAATACCATGTTGTTCTGATTACTGTCGCTTTGTAGTATAATTTGAAGTCGGGCGGAGTGATGATTCCAGACTCATTCTTTTTTCTCAGGATGGCTTTGGCAATTCAGGGTCTTTAGTGATTCCATATGAAATGATTTTTTTGTTCTGTTTCCTTAAAAAATGCCAATGGGATTTTGATGGGGATTGCATTAAATCTGTATAATGCTTTAGGTAATAAGTTCATTTTAACTATGTGGATTCTTCCAATCCAAGATCTCAGAATATCTTTCCATTTATTTGTATCTTCTTTGATTTCTTTTAATAGGATCTTATAGTTTTCATTATATAGGTCCCTCATATGTTTCATTAAATTTATTCCTAGGTATTTTATTCTTTTTGGTGTAATTGCAAAATGAATTATTTTTTAAACTTTTTCTGACACTTCATTATTAGAATATAGGAATACTATGGAATTTTGAACATTGATTTTGTATCCAGAGACATTACTGTATTTGCTTTTGTTTCTAGTAGTGTTCTTATGGAGTCTTTAGGGATTTCTATATAGAGAATCATGTCACCCACAAATAGTGACAGTTTGACTTCTTCATTTCTTATTTTTATACCTTTTATATCTTTCTCTTGTCTGATTGCACTCGCTAGGACCTCCAATGTTATATTGAATAACAGTGGCTATATTGGAAACCTTGCCTTGTTCCTAATCTTAAAGGGAAGGTTTTTAGCATTTCTCCATTAAGTATAATGTTGGCTGAGGGTTTGTCATAGATGGCCTTTATTATATTAAGATATTTACCTTCTATACCGATTTTGTTAAGTATTTTGATCATAAATGAAATCTGTATATTGTTGAAGGCTTTTTCTGTATCTATTGATATGATCATATGATTCTTATTTTTTAATTTGTTTATGTGGTGTATCACATTAATGAATTTGTGTATGTTGAACCATCCCTGTGCCTCAGGGATGAAGCCCACTTGATCGTGGTGTATAATCTTTTTAATATGTTGCTGTATGCATTTCGTTAGTATCTTATTTAAGATTTTGTCATCTGTGTTCATGAGAGATATCGGTCTGTAGTTTTCTTTTTTTGTGTGTTCTCTTTACCAGGTTTTGGTATCAGTGTAATATTGGCCTCATAAAATGAGTTGGAAAGTATTGCCTCCTCTTCAATTTTTTGGAAGAGTTTGAGGATAATAGGTATTAAATCTTCTTTAAGTATTTGGTAGAATTAACTGGTGAACCATCTGGTCCTGGACTTTTACTTTTTGGTAGATTTTTGATAATTGTTTTAATTTCCATACTGCTTATTAATACCGGGAATATTTTGAGGGTTACTAGATTGGAGAGGTGATATGTGGAACAGTGATAAAGGTCAATGGGATTAAGGAGTACTAATAGATATCTACAAAAAGGACATGGGGGTGTAAATTTTAGCATAAGGAAAATTGTTATTAATGTTGTAATATGTAGGGGAAGAGGGAGAGGGGTACTAGATTTAGTGGGGTGATCACTTTATGAGTTATATAGATCTCTAATCACTATACTGTACAACTGAAACTAATATATTATTGTATGCCAACTATAATTGAAAAAAAAGAAAACCTCATTGAATTGTACAATGTAAATACATGCAACTCATTGTCTGTTTCAGTAAATCTGGAAAAAATAATGAAAATAAGTTATAGCTATAATATGTATTCAATACTCTTTTCACTCAGTAGACAGCTCTATTACAGTAGACAGCTCCTCAAGTTAGTCATAAAAGTAATGTCCATGATTCTGCCTTCTTTCCGGGTTGAATAAAACTGCACCTAAAGAATGCTTATCTGCTTTTATTCTTTTGTGGTGTTTTGAAAAACCTGTGATTTTTAGCAGAGATACTTTTGCCCCTGAAGAGACATTTCTTTCAGTAATTTCTGGAGGAATTTTTAGTTGTCATGATTGAGGAAGAGAAGTGGTACTGGCTTTTATTGGGAAGAAACCAAGGCTGCTGCCTTGGCTTCCTAAAATGCACAGAATATCTCCACAGAACAGAGAATATCCAGTGCAAAGTGTCCATGCCAAAGGTGAGGTAAGAAAGAAAGGTTCAAGGCAGAAAATCTCATCCAAAAGGAAACTGAGTTTATTTCAAAGAATTATACTACACATTTCTGTACTCAAATGCTAGTTCTTCTCATAAATTGCCCCATAGACTTTTTTTATCCAGAATGATAGAGGTGCTAATTATTGCTACAATGGCAATCATATTAACAATATATAAACATAGGAAACATGTTATACACCTTAATTTTGCAAAATGTTAATTGTTAAATATCTTTCAAAAACTAAAGTAAATAGAAATTTAAAAAGCTATTTTAAAAATCTGAGAAAATGAATACTTTTTCGAGAAATTTTTAAAAACTCCAAATCTGGTATCTTACTGAAACACATGGAACATAAACCCAGAAGAATATAAGACTACTTAAATTCTGATGTGACATATTTTTACATCTGTTGCCTAAGGATGATTTATATCATGAAGGTTATGAAGGAAAAGTTAAAATAGATTACTCGTATTTGGTTTTTACATCAAAGATCAGGGATGGAGCACAGCTCAGATTAGATCTCTTTTAATTCTGGCTAAGACATTAATTAATTGTGTGATTGGAAGAAACTTAGCCTTGGTAAGCTTCAAATTCCTCATCTGTAAAATGGGATACTAAAAATTACTGAATAGAGTCATTGTAAGGATTAAATAAAATAAATGTAGAAGCAGCGAAAGAGTTGCTGCAGACATAATATTATTGACTTTGCCATAGTCTATGTTTTGAAGACGATAGTCCATATATGGTCTATGCAGAACATAATATATTAATCAGTATATTAACATTCATATGTGAACTGAATATATGACTAATTAATGCCTACCATCCCAAATTCTGCATATAATAATTATTTTTATCAACAAAGAGATTGTGGTATTTGAGAATCTACTATAGGCAACATTTTGTTTTATTTTTATTTCTTGTTTGGTTTATTTTTGATAATTAAAATATGAATTACAGTTGACATACAATATTATATTAGTTTTGGATGTACAACATAATGATTAGACATTTATATAACTTATAAAGTGATCACCCCGATAACTCTAGTATCCACTTGACACCATCCATGGTTATTAAAATAGTATTGACTATATTTCTCATGCTGTACTTTACATCCCCATAACTATTTTGTAACTACCAATTTGTACTTCTTAATCCCTCTGTCTTTTTCACCCACCTATTGCAACCACTCTCCCATCTGGCACAATTAAAGTGTTCTCTATATCTATGATTTTGTTTCTGTTGTGTTTATATTTATTTTGTTTTTTAGATTCCTCATATAAGTGAAATGATATGACATTTCTCTTTCTTTGTCTGACCTATTTCACTCAGCACAATACCCTCTAGGTCCATCCATGTCGTTGCCAAGGGCAAGATTTCATTCTTTTTTTATGGCTGAGTAATATTCCACTGTACATGTGTACCACCTCTTCTTCATTCGTTCACCCATTTATGGATACCCAGGTTGCCTCCATATCTTGGCTATTGTAAATTATGCTACAACGAACATATGGATACATATGTCTTTTAAGTTAGTGTTTTGGGTTTCTTCGAATAAATACCCAGAAGGGAGATTACTGAGTCCTTTTTCTTTTTTTGTTATAGCCTTTGTTTTAAAGTCTATTTTGTCTAATATAAGTATTTCCACCCCATTCTCTTTTTTTATTTTGTTTCAGTTTTTATGAAATATCTTTTTACATCCTGTCAACTTTAGTCTGTGTGTTTTTCTGTCTGAAGTAAGTCCCTTGTAGGTGGCATATGTAAGGATCTTTTTTTTTTTTTTTTTAATCCATTCAGTCACCCTATCTTTTGGTTGGGTTGGAGCATTTAATCCTTTTACATTTAAAGTAATTATTGATAGATGCCATTTTATTATTCATATTCTTTGTCTTTTCTTCTTAATCATCTTCTTATAAATATCTAACATTTCTTGTAATACTGGCTTGGTGGTTATGAACACCTTTAGCATTTTTTTTTTTTTTTATTGGAAACTCTTTATCTGTCCTTTAAGTCTAAATGATAGCTTTGCTGGGTAGAGTCATCTTGATTGTAGTTCCTTGCTTTTTTTTATCACTTGGAATATTTGATGCCAATCCCTTCTAGCCCGCAAAGTTTCTGTTGCAAAATAAGCAACAGACTTAGGGGAGCTCTCTTGTAGGTAATTTTTTCTCATGCTGCTTTTAAGATTCTCTCTTTGTCTTTAATCTTTGGCATTTTAATTATGATTTTTTTTGATGTGGGCCTCTTTGGGTTCATCTCATTTGAGGCTATCTGTGTTTCCTGAGCTTCTAAGTCTACTGTATGTCTATTTCCTTTGCCAGGTTAAGGAAATTTTCTGTCATTATTTCTTCAAATATGTTTTCAATTTCTTACTCTCTCTTCTCTTTCTGGTACCTCTATTATGTAAATGTTGTTATGCTTAATGTTGTCTCAGAGGCCCCTTAAACTATCCTCATTTTTTTTTTTTGTTTCTTTTTAGTTGTTGCTGTTCTGATTGGGTGTTTTCCTTATTTCTGAAACTGCTGATTCTATCCTCTGCTTCATGTAATCTACTGTTGATTTCCTCTAAAGTACTTTTCATTTCGGTTATTGTATTCTTCACTTCTGACTGGTTCTATTTTGTTTTCTATCTCCATTTATGTTTCCTATCTTTTCATTAATGTTCTCACTGAGTTCATGTACTCTTCCCCTAAAGTCATTGAGCATACTTATAAGCAGTGTTTTGAACTTTGCATCTGGTAGATTGCTTGTTTTCATTTATTCAGTTCTTTTTCTGGAGCTTTTTCTTTCTTTTTTCATTTTTTTTTTGGCAGGGAGGACGTGTTTCTTTGTCTCCTCATTTTGGCTATCTTCCTGTGTTTGTTTTTATGCATTAGGTAGAGCTGCTAGGCCTTAGCAGATAGCCTTATTTTGTAACTGTCCTGTGGGCCCCAATAGTGCAGTGTCCCTGATCATTTGAGCTGGTGCTCCAGTTATGTTCCTTGTATGTCTTGTGTGTTCTTCCTGTTGTAGTCGAGCCTTGGTTTCTGTTTGCTCACCAGTGGAAGGGATTAACCCTTAGGCTGATTGGTTGTGAGGCCTGACTAGTGACTATAGTAGAGGAGCTGTTGTGCCAGGGCTGACCCTACAGAGCAGGATTTGCTTTAGTAGGACTCTGGTGCCTGCCTTGTCTGCCCTTTGGGTTTCCTGTTTTTGGATAAGGCTCCAGTTGTTGCTTTGGCTTGGCCTAAGCTGGCCACCTGACCTGCTGGCCCTGGAGCCCCTTGAAAGGGGCTCTGTCAAAGGCCAAGCACAACCGACACCTGTGCTTTGACCAGGTTCACCTCGTATGAGCGACCAAGGAATTCACATATGGCTGCCACCTGCGCTGAGTTTGGAGTTACCTTAAGAGGCCAAGCTGTGAACCTAGGCCGGGTGTCACTAGTGCTGGGCTTGTGGCTGGTCAGTAAGGGGTACAGAGCTCACTGAGGCCAGATGCTGTTTATCTGAGATTTGTGAACTTTTGAGAGATTTTAGGAATGTTTGCTCCATATACCAGGACATGTTATTTGTATGGAGAACCACAGAAGAGGCTTGGGTGGGCCTGCAAATTGGGTGGGGTCTCAGGGGATCATCGGGCTGGTTGACTAGTGTTAGCCAGATTGATGGAGACTCAGATATGATGGCTGCAGCCAGTGTCTGCATGCTGGGTTGGGAGAAGGCTCAAAAAAGGAACAGTGACTTTTGCCAGCACTTCTGTCTGGGTGAAAGGTGCCCCTCCAGCCCTATTCCTAAAGCCAGACAATTCAGTTATTCTCCATATGTTTCTGGTGCTTTTTAAGCTGCTGCCCCAGTGCGGGAACTTGGAGCAAGTGAGTCCATCAGCAGTTAAGTTCATGCATGGGCTTTTTAAAGAAGATCGCCTGAACTCCATCTCACTCAGCCACAATCTTCCCTGGTTTTCACAGCCGGAAGTTGTAGGAACTTCTCTCCCTGACACAGGAACTCTGGGCTGAGGAGCCTGATTTGGGAGTGGGACTCCTTGCTCTTCCAGGGGTACCGCTGCAACCAAGACTCCCCTCCTGAATTTTAACCACCAAATGCGGGCATGGGAATAACCTGTTCTCTGTGTCCACCTTCCTACCAGTCTCAAGGTGGTTTCTTTTCTATTTCCTTAGTTGTAGGACTTCTGTCCTACTAGACCTCAGGCAATTCTCAATAATCATTTTTCTGTAGTTTAGTTGTAATTTTGATATGGTCGTGAGAGGAGGCAAGCACAGCTTTTACCTACTCTGCTATCTTATAGGCAGCATTTAAGACTGGATGGAAGAGTTCAGTGTGAACATTTTAATGATATACTTTTCTTAGATATAAAATGAACTTAAAATATATGATTAATTTGAAAGCGAAACGTCAACACTAAATCATCTTTCTCAGTATCATATTGTGTTCTTATGGACCTAAAATGGAACCCTTGTGATTTTTGAAAGAGTACTCTTTATTTTCTGCATAGAATGCAGACATAAAATAAATTAATATTACTTTTTTTTCCCTGCAATGTATAGTTAGGAATTTTTGTAACCTAATGTTAGATAACATATCGATATAAATAGTTTGCTAAGATTTAGGTAAATTCATAGATTAGACATCCTTGACAGAATTATTAGAGAAAGCAAGGAGTCTATAAAATATAATTCAAGTTTTCAGATTAATTTAATACAGGGCAACTATGAGTCTGTCTCTTTCCTAACACCTCCACTCCTAGACATGTTTTGGCTACAAAAAAAAACAATTAATGAGTAAGAATTTTTTCTGTTGATAATTTAGGTAACTAAATATTCTTAGAAAGAGTTCCAACATGTATCCATATTCAGACAAATGCTATATTTTGGAGATTGTGTGACAGCAAAGCTTCATAAATTATGCGTTTAAAAATTTTCACTGTTTCAGAAATTCATCACCAATGTATTTGTCTACTGATGAGACTAAGGCTGATTTAATTGTCCCAAAGTTTATTTTTGCGAATAAACACTATCAGTGTTCTTTCATTCACATTCTAGAGTACTGACAGTACCTCATTCATTGATTGATAAAACTATGTCCTACTTTCTCTTGTATTGTGAGGAGAGCACTTGCCTTTCTATTGTTTTTATTACATTGTGAACTCATATCTAATGTTCTCTTCCTATTATCTTATTTTTTTTAGCATTACTCCTTTGCAGTTTTGTTCAGATAACAAACGAATATATTCAACTTTTTCAAATATGTTCCATTTGTCTTAATTTGCATACTAAATTTATATTAATTTGAATGATGTCAGCACTAACATTACATGAACCTAAGGCTTTCCAGAGGTTTGGATTCACTAATGACACAGGAATGCTGAATAATGAACTACAGCATGTAATTTTCCCATGGTACTCAAATACACAAAAATCTCAAAAGATGTGCACAGATTTTAGTACTAAAATAAATGCCGGAAATCAACCATACTTGATCTACAGTGGAGTTTAGCTTCTTAGAATTTTAATAAATTTATTTAATAAATTTAACAAATCTTGTATAGAAAACATTTAATTAATTCAGATTTCAGAAAACATATTCTTTTCTAATTTCAGATAGATCATTGTAAATTTTTAAATTTGCTGTTTTGGAGATTGCTGTGGACTGAATGTTTGTTTCCCCTCAAAATTCATATGTTGAAACACTAACCTCTAATGTGATAGTATTAGGAGATGAGGCTTTTGGGAAGTAATTAAGTCATGAAGATAGAACCCTCATGAACGTGATTACTGCCCTTATAAAAGAAGCCCTAGAAGGCTCTCTCCCTCTTTCTACCCGGTGAGGATACAAGGAGAATTTGGCAGTCTGCATCTTGAAAGAGGGCCCTCATCAGAACCTGGCCATGCTAACACCCTGATCTCAGACTTTCAGCCTCCAGAACCATGAGAAATAAATTTGTGTTGTTTATAATCCATCTAGTCTATTGTACTTTGTTATAGCAGCTCAACCTGACTAAGAGATATTTTCAAATTATAATGATATTAATAAACAAATATTTTAGAAATCAGAGCATGTGAAAAGTTGCTTAAAAGAAAATTCAAAATACCATATGTAATAGAGATAATCATAATAATAACAATAATAATAACATATATTAAATCAGTAATACAGCTTACATTCAACAACAGCCTCCATTTTAGTTATGAGAGGCAATTGTCCTGAATTTGAGCATTGCACTGAAAAACAAAGTATATAGTTACAGTGGGATAAGCTACAAAATCAAAAGAACTTTCAAGTGCCATTACTGTAGAACACGTTCAAGACCATTGGATGGGAATATACTTGTTAAAATAAAAATGTGGAATTGACAAAATTAAATCTCTTTGATCTTTAAAGTTTCCAAAATCTCTCAATTTTCTTGAGCAAGCATACATGTAAAAAAAAAAAAAAAAAAAAAAGAAAAGCCTGAACAATGTGATTAGCCTTTATTCAAGAATTCCTTTAAAAATGTTATGCTGAAATGTTTCTTGTGTTAGTAAAATTTGATTTTTAAAAATGTTCTTTAATATTTTCTGAAATTTGGAAAATGGATACTATTGGTCCTGGATCAAGTATATGTTCATTAAAGACATCGTACTATTTAAATAGGAAGAGGCCTTTGTGCTTACTCTTGCTCCCTTGTTCTCTACTTAGCCTAGGAAGCAGGAAGCACAATTTTTTCACTTGAGTCTATAATTTCTGGTGGGGAGATTTCACTTACACAGTTCCCTGTGTGTTAATAAAAGCCATACATTGTCGAAGTTATAGATGTGCATAATGAGTAGAGCATGACCTATGCAGTCTATTTCTTCTGCTAAATTTCTGTGATATTGTATCTGCCATGAATATAATATGTATTCATACACTTCTGTCTGGGTTGAAGCAAGCCTTTAAGTATGTAGCATGGTTTAATTTACCTTGAACTTCTGATTTGCAAAGTTATAAAAGCACCTCTTAGTGACATAGATAGCATTTAAAACAATACATATTTGTTGCATTGTTCAGACTGTTAAAAACACACTTGGTCAAACCTTAAATAGAATTTGTATCTCTTTTATTTCCTTAAAAGTGAGAGCAGTTTGATGAATAGAGAACATTTAACATAGTTGATATTTGATCACATTTACCTCAGACCATTTCTCAGAAAAATAAATGATCTCAATATGTTAAAATTATAAAATTTATTTTCAGAATGATTTTAATATTTAATTGCTAATTTAAATTTGTTGTGATCTCTAAAAGAACTTAACATCAGGGATATCCATAGTACAAAATTTTTAAAAAGGTTCTACTCCATCATGAAGATGCTATTCTAATTTTGAAACTTTATATTGTCTCACAAGTCTTTGCATCATAGTCTGGCTTCATCTGCCTCTCTACATCCATCATGTACATACTTTCCAAACTTTTGCCACACTGGTCTTTTTCAGTTTTTTTCTTGCTCTCTCTTGAAGGGAGCCTCGGATATTATTCTCTCCCCTTTTCACTTCGTTAACTCTGATTCACTCTTAAGATTCTAACTTAATTATCCTTCCATAAGTGAAGCCTTCCCTGAGCTTCTTGTCCAGGTAAGTTCTTTTATTATCTCATTTTCATAGTACTTTTTACAGATGAATATTTCCCAATTTTTAAAATAATTATTTATTCATGTCTATATCTTCCCTACTGTTCTTTATATACCATGACATAAGGATTGTGGTGGGTTACATTCATTATTTAATCTCCAGTTTCCATCATAGTGCCTTGCACATAGTAGTTACTGAGAATATATTGTTGAATGCGTAGATTAAATTTGAATTTGGATATGTCCATGCTAAGTTTTCTTTCCTGCCAATTCTCATGGACATTTCTGTATTCTCCAGTTGATTACACAAATCTCTGAGAGCTATAATTATATAGTATTCAATTTTAACTCTCACAGTACCAAACACAGTACATTATACATAGAAGCCATTTGATAAATTTTATTATATATCTAAATGAAGTGCATAAGTAAAAATTATATGACTTAAAGTTTATATATTTAACTCAATTCATAGCATTTATAGAAGAAAATTGAGAAAAATAGAAATCTTTATACCAATACCAATTCTCACCTCTCATACTTATTTTCACTGCCCTTTACTTTAAAATAGAAACTATAACTGTCAGTAGAGTGCTAAGTAGGGGTAAGTGAAAAGACATCTTCATCACTTTACAATCTCTGGGGTAAGATTAGTGTATCAACATATATGTATATGTACACCTACAGCTTCCTGGGAGAACGTGTGTAAGCATTCTTCAAAAATGCCTTAACACATAATACTCCTTCTCTGGTCCAGCCCCAGTATCTAAGATTTCCCTCTGAGTAATTTTTCATTTCATTTGGTAGCCAAAGACTTCTGTTAACAGGGTATCAATTTGGTTATGTGAAGTTACTGCGCTAAGTAGTAGTGATCATTTACCCTTGACTTGGGTTAGTGTTACAATAAGCCAACAAAGAGGTAAGTTTTGATGGTGAAGAGATTGGCAAAAGTGTGACTAATGGAATACTTCTCTGGATGTGGCATGAATTAGAAAATGAAAGATGGGGAAGACAGAGGCAATAACTAGGAAGCATTTGGCTGGAGGAGAAACAATGAAAGAGAAAAGTACAAACACATTATTTGGAACCATGAATTAAGGTATAAGAATTCTAGTTCTCTGATGTCCTAGATCTATGATTTTGTGAGAGTTAGTTAAGTCTTTGAAAATCAATTCGTTCAATGTAAAACTCTATACAAAAACATTTAAAATTATTTCTGTTATGTAGAAAATGTAATAAGCATTAGATAAAACTGAAAAACACATTTCATCTATTTTACAATTTATCAAGTGCATTAGTTATTTCTATAATACAATTCAAGATAATGCTGAGCATCAACATTTCTTAGCTAATTTTAATCCTAACTAAGCTAATATGGCAGTATTTCATATACACAAATGTGAAACAACAAGAACCTTTGAGTGCTTAATACACACCTCATACAAGTTACCGTGAAAAGAATGTGGCACAATTCCTCCCTATGAGAGAGAGAATTTAACCTGTAGTCCAAAAAGTGGACTTGGTGGGCATGGAAAAATAATTCACATTTATTCATTCAACAAAAGTTTATTGAGTTCTGTCTTTACACCAAGCATACTTTAGATGCTAGGGATACCAGTATTAGAAAACTAGACGGTCTTTAAGTATAAATTTCATGGAGAAGGTAAACAATGGAGACTATATATATACATATATATGTATGTATATATATATGTATACATATACGTGTGTGTGTGTGTGTGTGTGTGTGTGTGTGTGTGTGTGTGTGTGTACAGGAATATTATTCAACCTTAAAAAGGAATAAAGTTCTAATACATGCTACAAAATGGATGAGCCTTTAAAACATTATGCTAAGTAAAATGAACCAGATACAAAAGGACAAATATTATATGATTCCTCTTATATGAAATACCTAGAATAGGCAAGGGTAATGGAGGATGACAGGGAAGTGATTTTATATAGGATAGTCAAAAACTACCTCTATGTTAAGAAAGCATTTGAGCTGACATCCGAAGAAGAGAACAAAGAAGCCACATGAATGTCTAGTGGGAGAAAATCAGGCAGAAGAAAAACTGGTACAAATGTCTAAAGAAGGTACATGCTTGGCATGTTCAAAGGACAAGAAAGTCATTGTGCGTGGAATGAAAGAGTACTAGGAAATGGGATCAAAATTGTAGCAGAAGGGCAAGATTATGTAGAGTTATGCATAGATTATTTTATAGCACTGGGACCATAAAGGTTCATTAGTTGTTTAACACATAATCTGACATATATATTACAAGTATTACTCTGGCTGCTGTATGGAGAATAAACTAATGGCTAAGCAAGAGTGGAAGCAGGGAGAGCAGTTGAGAAGCTATTTTATTAATCTAGACAAGAGATGATAGTGGCTTTGACAAGGGTAGTTATAAAAGTGGTGAGAAGAGTTGATGTATTAATATACTAAAATCTAGGGTAAACTTAGTTGTTGGGCTTCAAATGGGATGTGAGAGAAAGTCAAAGATGGCTTCAAGGTTTGCAGGGGGGCATCAAATATTTGGATTTATATGTGCTGTTTATGCCGCTTATCAGACATCTAAAAGATGATAATTGGATGGCAAATAAGCACATGAAAAATTCTAAACCTCATTCATTATCAGGGAAATGTAAATTAAAACTATGAGATTTTACTACATAACCACTAGTACAGCTAAAATTAAAAACACTGATAATATAAAATTATAACAGGATGTATAACAACTAAAACACTTGTATAATGTTTGCAGAATGTAAAATGGTACAACTACTTTAGATAATAGTTTGCCAGTTTCCTATAAACTTAGTCATATACTTATCTTATGACCCAGTATTACTGCTCCTAGATATTTACCCAAGAAAAATGAAAACATATGTACACAAAAGATCTATGTATGAATATTTATAACAGTATTATTCATAACACCTAAAAATGAGAACCAACTATCAAAGGTAAATGCATAAACAAATTGTGGTATATTCAGAGAATATAATACAATTTAGTATTAAAGAAAATGAATTGCTATTATATGCAACACTGTGACTGAATCTTAAAATTATTATGGCGACACAGTGAAGAATACATATGGCACAATTCCATTTCTATGAAACGCTAAATCAGGAAATACTGATCTATAATGATTGAAAGCAGATCAGTGGTTGACTATCCTGCTTTACCTGGTACTGAGAGGTTTCCAAGAAAGCAGGAATTTCAGTGCAAAATCCAGGACAGTCCCTGGAAAAGCAGAACAATGGTCAATGTTTGGTAGTGGTTTCACTACAAGAATTGAAGGGGAAGGAGCACAAGACAACATTTTGGGGATGAATAAAATGTTCTATGTTTTGATTTTGGTGATGGTAATACAAGTGCATTCATTTGTCAAAGTTCATCAAAATATAATATACAAAAATGTGAGTATTTTATTGGATATAAAATATATTTAATAAATGGTGCTGGAAAAAACAGAAATCCACCTACAAAGGAATGAATCTAGACTGTTGTCTACCACCACATACCAAAATTAACTCAAAATGTATTAAGAACCTGAATAGAAGACCTGAAACAATAAAATGCATAGAAGAAAACATAGGAATGAAACTCAAGGACCTTGGACTTAAAGAGGATTTTATGAATTTGACCTCAAAGTCAAGGGAAGTAAAAGCAAAAAACAAACAAACAAACAAACAAACAAACAAAAAAGAATGGGATTGCATCAAACTAAAAAGTTTCTTTTCAGCAAAAGAAACCATCAACAGTTAAAGAGATGACCATCCAAATGGGAAAATATATTTGTAAGCAACGCCTCCGATAGAGGTTTAATATCCAAAATATACAAAGAACTCATATGACTCAATAAAAACAACAAAAAATGATCTAATCAAGAAATGGGTAGAGGACCTGAACAGACACTTCTCCCTAACACATATTTCATGAGCAACTACTGTGTGGTGGGCACAATGCTAAACAGAGACAGAGGGGACAGAGATAAACAGAATTAGGTGTAGCTCACAGTGTGGTGGGAGTGAGGAATATATACATGATTTAAGGTGGGACAGAGGCGCAAAGAGCATAGAGATGATTCGAGGTTAACAGACTGCAGTCTTTCCTCATTGATTGGAAAGGGTTCTAGAGATTGAAAGTGGGACTTTATAAGCCTAAAGTGTTTATTAAAAGAAAAAAATTTCTTTTTATCTATGT
>NW_006439189.1:1975624-1985245 GCF_000325575.1 Pteropus alecto
AAAATAAATAAATAAAATAGAAACATTTGATGGTAAGTTATGCAAAGCATAACTTTTTAAACAAATGCACTGATACTTTTATTTTTTATTTTTTGTCTCAAAAGAAATGATCAAATAAATACTACTGTAAGAGAATGGCCCTAAACTCTGAATTTGGATACTTATAAAATCACAAGATTTCCATTAATTTAAACTCCTGAATGCTTGTTGGGGGTCTCATAGAGACTTAGATTGACTAAAGATCATTAATGAATTTTATCATGTTGGTAGTAAAACCATATCTTATCCATAGTATTTAATTTTCATAAACTCAACATTGTTTATAATATATAAAAAGATAACCAAAACATGAAATATTTCTGGGATAGAGTCATGTTATATTTCTAAGTATATTTTGAATGGAATGCTATGAAAAGGTAAATCCAGACCACGAAGGAAAACTAAATTATCAGGAGTATTTTCCCCTTCATATTAAAATAATGTAAGCATATCCAGAGATAACTCTGGATAACTCATGATGAATAATATAGGCAAATTTAATTGACAAGTTATCTTGAAGTTAGATTTTTTTTTCTTTTGCTAAATAACCATAGCAATTTTAACGACGGAGAAGGAAGTTGAAATAGAGTCAGCCATGCTAAATGTCTTCTTTTCATTTATCTTATTTATGTTAATTCATGTATTTCTGATCGTTTTCGAACAAAATATGTTAATGCTAGTGTTATGAAATACAAAGAAACACTCTAATTTAGTGTGAAAAAATATCACCCTAGTAGCCCCTTATTTGTGCATTAATTGAGATGCAGTTATGAGTTAATTTTATGCTTTTTTGTCACATCATTTTGAATCATATTTACTTATTCTGCATAACCTGTCATTGTTTACTTTAGTTAAGTTTCTAACCCTAAGAATTAAGGATTCCTGTTTGCACTCTGTAAACATATATCTGCTCCAACCCTTCAAACTGTATATCTTCTATGTGAAAATGAGGTTAATATAATATAGCATTTAGGGTTGTTTTGGGGACTGAACAAATATGCTAATTTGAAAGCACTTGCTGCATAATTATGTATGAATTTTTCATCCCTCATTTCTTTCTCGATATATGATATATGTCTTTGTCACATTAAACTATTTCTCTAAGTCCATATATCTCATCTTTAACTATGTATGAATTATTGCTCTTTTGAATAAGATGCTATAATGTGAGAGTTATGAACACAGACTCTGAGACAGACAAAGTTCAAGTTCTAGTCTCTTACTAACTAGCAGTGTGACCTTTGGCAAGTTTCTTAACTTTTACATTCCATACTTTCCTTATTTTGAAAATAAATATAATAGTAACACCTACAACATAAGATTTTAGGAGTATTACATGTTATTATATGCAAAGCACTTAGAACAGTACTTGGCACATGGTAAGCTAAATTATAGAGGCATGGGCTATTATCAGAATGTAAGCTTTGTAGGGATCAGGTTTTTATCTCTTGTTCACTGCTATTTCCTTCAATTCCCTAGAATTCCTCTCCTAGGGATATACTCTATATTTTTCCTGATGTCTGCCCTAAGTTCCAGAATTATTCTGACTGCTTATTTAAGACCTCTCATTGGATATCATTAGATATCCAATGAATTTCATACTTATCATGGTCAAACCATCACTCTTGATTACCCTCCAACCCATTACTGCCTTGATATTCCTTGTTATAGTAAATCACACTATAATTCACTTAGTTGCTCAGGCCAAACACTGGTCATTATCCTTGATTTCTCTTTCTTTTATACATCATATTTATCAGGAAGTTATGTCAGCTGTAAGTTTAAAACATATTCCAAATCAAATTAATTCTCACCTTTACTTCTCTTATCCTGGTCTAAACCACCATAATCTCTCTTGAACTACAGCAATGTATCATAACTAATCTTTCTTCTTCCTCTCATGTTCTCTTACAATCAGAGTAATTTATTTTTCTATTCTGGAATATAATGGTCTTTTCAGTGAAAGTATAGATGACATACAATATTGTATTAGTTTCAGGTATACAGCATAGTGATTTGACATTTATATATCATCTTACAAAGTGAGCACCATGAGAAGTCTAGTAACCATCTGTCACTGTACAAAGTTATTGCGATATTATTTACTGTATTCCCTATGCTGTACATTACATCCTGTGACTTATTTGTGTTATAATTCTAAGTTTGCATCTCTTAATCCCATTCACCTTTTTGGCCCATTCCACCACCACCCAACCCTCTGGCATCTATCAGTTTGTTCTCTTTGTCTGAGTCTATTTGTTTTGTTTGTTCATTGGTTTAGTTTTTTAGATTGCACGTATAAGTGAAATGATACAGTATTTATCTTTCTCTAACTTATTTCACTTAGTCCATCCCTTGGTCCATTCATGTTGTTGCATTGGAAAATTTCATTCTCTTTTTTTGCTGAGTAATATTCCACCGTGTGTGTCACATTTTCTTTATCCATCCATTGATGGACACCTAGGTTGCTTCCATATCATGGCTATTATAAATAATGCTTCAGTGAATATAGGGATACATATACCTTTCTGAATTGTTTTTGTTGTCGCTGTTTTCTTAGGATAAATGTCCAAAACTGGAATTGCTGAATCATATAGTAGTTCTATTGTTAATTTTTGAGAAATCTCCATATTGTTTTCCTTAGTAGTTGTGCAGAGTAATCTTTTCTTTAGAGTAAAATTATATCACGTATTTGCTCAAATTCTCCAATGACTTCTAGTCACATTTAGAATAGAATCAACTCTTGTTTTCACATCCTTTAAGGCTCAATCTGATCTGGCTACTGGACATCATGTGGTTGGGCTGGATCAAACCCATTTCATGTTCCATGGATAGGTTGTAATTGGTACAAGCCATGTATTCGATTCACAAGCTAGTGTGATTGATTCAAAGGCAGGGGCATGACTAATAGGGCATGCCTATCAGAGCAAAAAGGAGCAAACTCTGAAATGTATGTTTGAGGTATATGAAAAGCAGACTCCCTTTCTTGCTAATTAGGAAAGAGGTAACCTGTGATTGAAGCTTCTAGCATGAGAGAAATTGCATATATTTGAAACATACAATATAAGAAGTTTTGACATATTTGTAAACCCATGAAACCATCACAACAGACATATCCATATAAAATATTAATTACTCACAAAAGTTGGCTTATGCCCCTTGGTAATTTTTTCCTCACATTCTCTAGCATCCACTTATCTACTTTCTGTCATTGTAGATCACTTTGCATTTTCTAGAATTTTATATAAATAAACTCATACAGTATGTACTCTTTTTATCTGGGATTTTCATTCATCATAATTATTTTGAGATTTATCCATGTGAAAATTTGAGAAGTGGTAAGAGTAGATATCCATGTCTTGATCTTAATATTAGATTGAAAGCATCCCATCATTTACAATTTAAATATATTAACTCTAAAGTTTTCATAGGTGTCCTTTATCAGGATGAAGAAATTTCCTTCTAGTTCTACGTTTCTGAGAATTTATAACAGAAACAATGTTAAATTTTGCCAAATATTTTTACTGCATTTTTGAAATAATCACATAGCTTTTCCTGTATGATTTATAATATGGTATATTACATTACTTAACTTTTGAATGTTAAATCAACCTAGGGTGAGCCCTGTTCAGTCATAATGTATCAATTTTTTAATATGTAAAGAAACTCAATGAAATGAGAGATAACAGAGATAGAAAAATTAATAAAATCCAGAAAACAATGCATAAACAAAATAAGAAAATTAATAAAGAACTAGAAACCATAAAAACCCAAACAGAAATCTTAGAGCTGAAGAATATAATGATGGAACTGAAAAATTCAATAGAGAGCTCAGAAGCAGACTAGATTATGCAGAAGAAATAATTTTTTAAAAAAATTAAAGACAGGTCATTTGAAATTAGCCAGTTAGAGGAACAAAAAGAAAAAAGAGTTAAGAAAGCATATGTGACCTAGGGTACATCGCCAAAAGAATTAATATATGGATTATAGAAGTAGAAAAAGAAGGGGAAGGAGGAGGAGGAGAAGGAGAGGGAGGAAGAGGAGGAAGAGGGGAAGAAAAAGTAAAAGAAGGAGGAGGAGGAGGAGGAGGAGGAGGAGAAGAAGAAGAAGAAGAAGAAGAAGAAGAAGAAGAAGAAGAAGAAGAAGAAGAAGAAGAAGAAGAAGAAGAAGAAGAAGAAGAAGAAGAGGCAAGAAAACTTATTTAAAGAACTAATAGCTGGGAATGTAAAGTACAGCATAGGGAATATAGTCAATAATATTGTAATAATTATGTATAGTGCCAGGTGGGTACTAGAGTAATTGAAGGTGTCCACTTTCTAAATTATATAAATGTCCAGCCATTATGCTGTATACCTGAAACTAATATAAAACAACATCGAATGTCAACTGTAATTGAAAAAAAAAGATTAAAACAATATATAATAGTTGAAAACTTTCTAATTTTAAGAGGGATATGAAACTTTAGACACATGAACCTCAAAGTAACCCAAGCATGATCAACACAAAGATTACTCTGAGACACATAATCACATTGTCAAATGTCAGAGACAAAAACAGAATTCTGAAAGCAGCAAGAGAAAGGAGACCATCACTTACAAACTCCCCCTACACTCAAGGCTATCAGCACATTTTATAGTGGGACCTCGCAGACCAGGAGAGTGAGATGATATATTTAAGGTACTCAAAGAAAACACTGTCAATCAAGAGTACTCTTCTCAGCAAAGCTGTACTTCAGAAATGGATAGACATTCACAAACAAAACCTGGACTTCTTCACCACTAGACCTGATTTTAAGAACTGCTAAAGTCAGAGAAAAAAAATGGCGTAGATGATAGAAGCTCTGTTCATCCCTCTGGTGACCAAATCATAGTTATGACATAGACAAGGAGCAAGCAGCAAGGAAAATCACCTGAGATCTAGATGAACAAGCCATACAACTAGAGAGAAATTTAATAAATCACCTTGCAGCAGCAGAAGGTAGGACGGGGAGAAGACGTGAGGCTCTCCTCTCCCAAGTAGCTGAGTGGGACAAATGAGATCATAGCAGATGCAGACGCCTCTTAAAGGGGCCGTGTTCGTGAGTGGACTTTCACAGTGATGGACCTATTGCTCTGAGTACCAGTGCCTGTTCAGCTGCGCAGGGGGCACCAAGGACTTATAGGGGGACACTGAGTTGTTGGAGTGAGGGCCAAGGGGAGACTAGCTCTGTACAGAAGTAGGAGATATCCATTGTTCCTCTGCTGAGCCCTCCCTGTCCCAGTGTGTGGATGAAGCACCGCCATAGTGGAGACATCATCAAACTGGATAACAGAAGTTACTCTGCCCAGAGGATTACCTGAAACCCTACCTTCCCCCAACTCGTGACCCCATCCAAGTCACATCCAGGTGTGTCCTCATTTAGCCAGGTGCCCCTTGCTGAGCAGCATCTAGGCTCATACTGGTGGCAGCTGGCCTCAGTTTCTGGTATAGCCTTTTGAGGCAACTATAAAAACAGCATCTGTGGATTGCTTACTGAATCCTAATAGGTGGCCCCAAAGGACCACAGGCTGGGACTGAATTTGGTTTGCAGCTGAACCACTCTCAGGACTGTGCCACTGAACACCTGCCACACAAAGCTGCACTAATAAGACCGGGAGACTTAAGAGCTTTGCTTTGCACATAGAAACAAACACAGAAAGGCAGCCAAAATGGGAAGAGAAAGAAACAGAAACCATATGAGAGAACAGAACAGAGACCCAAAAATAATGGAGTTAAGGATTCTCACAGATGCAGAGTTCAAAACCCTGGTTCTAAAGATGCTCAATGAACTTATGGGAAGTGTAGAGGAATTCATTGAGAACTTTAACAAAGATAAAAAAAACATAAAAGTGGAAATGGAGATTAAAAAAGGAAATCAGTCAGAAATGAAGAACACATTATCTGAGATGAAAAGTATATTAAATGGAATAAACAGAGTGAATAAAGAAGAGGATCAAATGACTGATGTGGAGGACAGGGAAGCCAAAGACACTCAATTAAAATGTCAAGAAAAACGAAGCCAGGAGTATAAAAATTCAAGGAGTCTATGGGACACTATTAAATGTAAAAATGTCCATATAATAGGGGTATCTTAAAGAAAGCAAGAAGTTGGAGAGCTATTTGAAGAAATAATGAATGAAAGCTTCCCTAATCTGGTGAAAGAAATAGACACAAAACACTAGGAAGCTCAGAGAGTCCCCAAAGAGGCCCACACCAAGACATATCGTAATTAAAATGCCAAGGTTAAATGCAAAGAGAAAATTTTAAAAACAGCAAGAGAAAAGCAGTTATTTACCTACAAGGGCGCTCCCATAAGACTGGCAGCTGATTTCTCAAAAGAAACTATGCAGTACAGAAGGGCTTGGCACAAAATATTCGATGTGAAAAAAACCCAGAATCTACAACTAAGAATACTTTATCCAGAAAAGATATCATTTTGAGTAGAAGGACTGATAAAGTGCTTTCCCGACAAAAATAAGCTAAAGGAATTTATCAACAGTCACTCAGTCTTATAGGAAATGTTGGAGGGACTTCTTTAAGAAGAAAAAACATGTCTCAAAAACAGGAATAAAACATGGTAATAGCTACATTTCTATCAACAAGTATCTTAAATAGAAAAGAACTATTTTCTCCAACCAAAAGATAGAGTGTCTGAATGGGTAAGAAAATCAGACCCCTACACATGCTGCTTACAAGAGACTCACTTCAGATTAAAAGACACACACACAGACTGAGAGGAACGGGATGGAAAAAGGTAGTTCCTTGATGGACCTAGAGGGTATCGCGCTGAATGAAATGGGTTGGATAGAGAAATATACTGCATGATTTCCTGTACATGTGGAATCTAAAGAACAAAATAAACAACAACAAAAGTGGAAATAGAATAATAGTTACAGAGAATATTTAGAGAAATACTAGATGAGAGGGAGATTTGGTGGGGGAAAAAGGCAAAGGGATAAAGAAGTACAAATTGATAGTTGCGGAAGAGACATGGAGATGTAGAATGTAGTGTGGAGAAGATGATTAATAATTTTGTAATAAATATGTAAGGGGGAAGAGGTATACTAGATTTAATGGGGTGATCACTGCGAGTTATTTGGATCTTTGATCAATATGCTATATGACTGAAACTGGTATATTATTGTATGCCAACTATAATTGAAAAAAAAGCAAGAAGTTGGAGAATCGTACGATGTAAATACAAACAACTAATTGAATCGTACAATGTGAATACAAACAACTAATTGTCTATTATATTTCAATAAAGATGGAAAAAATAAAAAAAAAAATAAGAACTGCTAATGGGAATTCTTCAAGTTGAAATGAAAGGACAATAAACCACATAAAAACATGAAAGTATAAAGCTCACTGGTAAAAGTAGATATATGGTCAAATTCAAAATACCTTAATAGTGTAATGGTGATGCATATATCACTTTTTATATTATATCACCATGTACACCTAGAAAAAAATAACATTGTATACCTAAGTATACACAATTCTTCTTTGACAAACTTAGCTTAATAAAGCTAGAAAAAAAGTATTATAGAAATACCAAAGAAACATGGCAGAAAATGAAGGAAACATAGTGGAATGAGAGATGTCCACAGATCTCTCCCCTTGAAACAGCAATAATCTGAACATCTAAAACTCAAAAAAAAAAAAACCCAAAAAACAAAAAACAAAAAAACACCAAACTGCACACCATCAAGTCTGAGTGTGGGATCTGCGCATAAGAGCTACCACAGGTCAGAATCCCGGGTGTCAGGAGATGGAGTGGGAGAAATAAAGAAGATGCCACTCATAGCTGCCCCCCCAGCTCCCTGTAGGAGGAGGAGGAGGAGGGAAGAAGGTGCGGCGAGATCTATGAACAGACCTGCCTGGGAGAGTTGCGAGTTCCACATAACCGGCAGCAGGGCCCAGTCATAAGGCCAGAAAGCAGAGAAGTGGGATGGTAGAAAAACAAGAGTTGATTTTTACTGGCCCCAGTTGCAAAACTGAGGCAGAGCCGCAGCCCCCAACCCCAAAACCAGAGAGACCCTCCCCCCATATCTTCTGAGACCAAACACTGCGGAGCCACAGGAGAAATCTCAGCAAACACTACCGAAACTGTTGCTAACTGACAGGGACTGAAACTGAGGGTAGCAAGTGTGATTAATTATCTACAAGAAAATAAAATGGCATTATTAAGGCTATATATAAAGCAAGGATTCCAAGAGACATAGACACCACCTATCGGAAACGCCTCCCCCCACCCCCCAAAAATGCGCCTTCTTTGCAGCAGGCTAATTAGAGACCTTTATATAATAAATTTTCTTTCTGGAAAAAAAAAAGAAAAAAAAGCAGAACACATTTCTATTATTGCCCAGGCAGAGAAAAAGTCCATTAAACACCACGAACAACCAAGGCGACAAGGCATCTCAGAAAAAAAAAAAGAGAAAAATCTCCAGAAAATAAGCTTACAGTCATAGAAATATGTGATTTAAATGACAGAGAATTCAGTATAGTACTTCTGAAAAACTCAGTGAGTTCTGAAACAAGTCATATCAACAATTTCAGGAATTGATAAAACACCTAGATGAGCAGAGCATGGAGACTGACACCCTCAAAAAGAAAAGAAAGATCTTTTGGAGATAAAACAACACACTGAAAGAGATGAAAAATGAAATAGCAAGCTTGGGAAGTAGAATAGACCAAATGGAGGAAAGGATCAGTGATATCAAAGACAGAAATCTAGAAATAAATCAAAAGGAAGAAAAGAAAAACTGAATAATGAAAAATAATGAAAGAAAAATATAAGAACTAGCTGATACCATCAGGAGAGGAAACATAAGAATAATGGGCATTATCGAAGGTGAGAAAAAGAAGCAAAAGACTAGAAAGAATTTTCAGACAAATAGTTGATTAGAATTTCCCAGAGCTAAGGCATGAACTGGAGCTTGGAATTCAAGAAGTCAACAGAACATGTAATTATCTCAATACATAAAGACTTTCACCAAGATGCACTGTATTAAAATAATCAAAAATCAAAGACAAAAACAGAATTCTCAGGGCAGCCGGGGAGAAGAAAACGTAACTTATAACGGAAAACCCCTTAGATTATCATTGGACTTCTCAGCACAAACCTTACAAGCCAGAAAGGAGTGGAGTCAAATATTCAAAATATTAAGTTAAAGGAACTACCAGCCAAGAATAATGTATCCAGCTAAGCTCACCTTTAGATATGAAGAAGAAATTAAGGCATTTCCAGACATACAAAAATTGAGGGAATGCTCTACTACAGGCCTGCACTACAGGAAATACTGAAAGGGGTGAGCTCACCTAAAACAAAATAAGAATAACAACAACAACAACGACAAAAACACATAATTAGGAGTAAGGTGAATATCAGACAAATAGAATCAGAGGAATGCAACCCTTACCAAGAAGGGGACATTATAAGTTTAAATAATACAAGGAGAATTGCTATAGCAAGATACAATGAATGTTCAGCATACATAGGGACAAATTGAGACAACAATGACTGCACAGGGGAAGATTCAAAGATCCAAATTCGCAAAGAGG
>NW_006439189.1:1986901-1990836 GCF_000325575.1 Pteropus alecto
AGATGCAAAAACCCTAAATAAGAGACTAGCAAACCGAATGCAACATAGTAAAAAGATTGTACACAACGATCAAGTAGGCTTCATCAAGTAGGCTTCAACGGTCAAATAGGGATGGTTCAACCTATACAAATCGATTAATGTGATACACTACATAAACAAATTTAAAAAGAAAAATCATATGATAATATCAATAGATGCAGAAAAAGCCTTCGACAAGATACAGCATCCATTTATGATCAAAACACTTCACAAAATTGGTATAGAAGGAAAGTACCTCAACATCATAAAGGCCATATATAACAAAGGTTCAGCCAACATTATACTTAATGGTGAAAAACTAAGAACTTTCCCTCTAAGATCAGGAACAAGGCAAGGATGTCTAGTATTAATTCTATTTCGTGAGAACAGTATATCTTTCCATATGTTTGTGTCATATTCAATTTCCTTCATCGATGTCTTATGACTTTCAGAGTACAGATTTTTCACCTCCTTAATTATATTTATTTCTAGATAATTTATAGTTTTTGATGCAATTGTAAATGGGATTGTTTTCTTAATTTTTCTTTCTGGTTATTTGTTATCAGTGTATAAAAATACAACAGATTTATGATTATTAATTGTGTATCCTGAAATTTTACTGAATTCATTTTATTAGTTCTAATAGTTTTTTTTAGTTTTTAATGTTTTTTTCTATACAGTATCCTTTCATCTGCGAACAGTGACAATTTTACTTCTTCCTCTCCAATTTGAATGTGTTTTATTCTTTTTCTAGCCTAATTGTTGTAGTTAGAAGTTCCAATACTATATTCAATAAAAGTGGTGAGTGAGTATCCTTGTCTTTTTCCTAATCTTACAGTAAGTGCTTTCAGCTTTTCGGTTTTTCACCATTCAATATGATGCAAGTTGTGGGTTTGTCATATACGGCCTTTATTATGTTGAGGTATGTTCCTTGTACACCCACTTTGTTGAGAGTTTTTATTATAAGTAGAAGTTGAATTTTGTCAAATGCTTTTTCTGAATCTATTGAGATGATCATATAATTTTCAGCTTTCATTTTGTTAAATCTATTGAGATGATCATATAATTTTCAGCTTTTCATTTTTGTTAGCCTGTTGATTGATTTGCAGATGTTGAATCATCTTTTTATTCCTAGAATAAATCCCACTTGATTTTGATGCACAATCCTTTTAATGTATTGTTGAATTTAATTTTTAAATATTTTTTGTTGAGGAGTTTTGCATCTATGTTCATCAGGCATATTGGCCTATACAATTTGTGTGTGTGTGTGTGTGTGTGTGTGTGTGTGTGTGCATGGAATCTTTGTCTTGTTTTGAAATCAGGGTAATCCTGGTCTTATAATATGAGTTTTGAAGGATTCCTTCCTCTTCAATTTTTTGAGATAATTTGAGAAGGATCGATATTCCTTTTTTGTTCGGTAGACTTTTTGTTCAGTAGACTTACCAGTGAAGCCATTTGGTACTGTACTTTTGATTTTTTGTTAGTTTTTAAATTACACATTAAGTTTCATCACTTTAATAAATCTATTCAGATTTTTTTTCTATTTTTTCATGATTCAGTCTTGAATGGTGTTGGTTTCTGGAAATTTATTTTTCTAGATTTTCCTATATGTTGGCATATAATTGTTCATAGTACTTTCCTAATATCCATTATATTTCTGTGGTGTCACTTGTAATTCCTCTTTCATTTTTTGATTTTATTTATTTTAGCTATATCTCTTTTTTCTTGATTTGTCTGGCTAAAGTTTTATTGATTTTGTTTATCTTTTCAAGTAATCAGCTTTTAGTTTTATTGATCTTTTCCAACGTCTTTCTTAGTCTATTTCATTTATTTTCACTCTGATCTTTATTATTTCTTTCTCTCCTCATTTTCTAGTTACTTTAGGTGAAAATTTTTATTGCTTGTTTGTTTGTTTGTTTTTGTTGTTGTTGTTTGTTCCTGAAGTTGGCCTGTATTGCTAGAACTTCCCTTTTTGAACTGCTTTTTGCTGCATCCCATAGATTTTGGCAGCTTTTGCTTTCATTTACATTTGTCTCAAAGTGTTTTTATTTTTCTTTGAGTTATTCATTGGCCCATTAATTATTTAGTAGCATGTTGCAGGTTGTTTAACCTCCAGGTGTTTTGTTTTGTTTTGTTTTAGTTTTCTTCTTGTAGTTAATTTCTAGTTTCATTCCATTCGCTTGATATAATTTCAATCTTTTTAAATTTATTGAAAAATTTTTTAGCTTAACATATAATCTATCCTGAAGAATGTTTCATGAGCACTTGAAAAGAATATGTATTATGCAGTTTTTGATTGCTATGTTCTTTATATCTCAAGTCCATATTGTCTAATATGCTTTTTACAGTCAATATTTCCTTGTTGATTTCTGCTTGGATGATCTATCCATAAATGTAAGTGGAGTATGAAAGTCTCCAACTATTATCGTATATTGTCAATTTCTTCATTTATGTCTATTAATATTTGCTTTATGTATTTCATTTCTCCTATGTTGAGTGTAAAAATATATACAATATTATACACTCTTCTTGGATTGACCCCTTTATCATTGTATAATGCCTTTCTCTGTCATTTGTTACAGTCTTTGTTTTAAAGCCTATTTTGTCTGATATGAATTTTGCTACCACATCTTTCTTTTCATTTCCATTTGCATGAAACATCTTTTTCATTCCTTCACTTTCAATCTGTATGTGTCTTTAGATCTGAAGAGAGTCATAGGCAACATATAGGTGAATCTTTTTAAAATCCATTCAGACACCCTATGTCTTTTGATTAAAACTTTTTATCAGTTTATATTTAAAGTAATTATTGATACGTGTGTGTGCTTATTGTAAAAAACTGTTTTCTGGTTGATTTTGTAGTTCTTGGTTCCTTCTTCTCTTGTTATTTTTTCTTGTGATTTGCTGTATTTCTTTTGTGTTATGTTTGTGCTCTTTTCTTTTTTTATTATTTTGTGTATGTATTGTATATTTTGGTATTTAGTTACCATGAAGGTCATATATATTGACCTACATATGTATAGAATTCTATTTTATGCTGATAGTTACTTAAGTTTAAATGCATTTCAAAAGCACTACATTTTTATTCCTCCCATGTTTTATGATTTTGATGTTTCATTTTACATCATTTTATTCTGTGTATGTCTTACTACTTATTGTAGTTATAGTTGATTTTACTACTGTTGTATTTTAAACTTCATACCAACCACCTTTTCTTAGTGGCTGATCCACTGCTTTTCTATATATCCGCCTTTATCGGTAGATTTTTTTTTTTTCCTTTCAAATACGTTCTTATTTCTAGTTATGGCTTTTTCTTTTCTGCTTAAAGAAGACTTTTAAATTTTTCTTGAAGGACAGTTTAGCGGTGATGAACTTTTTTAGATTTTGCTTGTCTGGGAAACTATCTCTCCTTCCAATCTGAACGATAACCTTACCAGTTAGAGTACTCATGGTCGTAAGGTTTGTTTGTTTGTTTGTTTGTTTGTTTGTTCTGGAAGAAGAAACCTGTTATATGTTTGTTTATTTTTATTTATTTATTTATTTATTTATTTGATTTTCAGCATTTTAAATATATCACTCGACTCCCTTCTGTACTGCAAAGTTTATTCTGAAAAATTAACTCATAGTCTTATGGAGGTCCCCTTGTATGTAACTAGTTGTTTTTCTCTTGCTACCTTTAAGGTTCTCTCTTGTCTTTATTTTTTTGTTATTTAATTATGTTTTTTTTTTGTGTCTCTTTAGATTCCTGATTTTTTTGACTCTGTTCTTGGACACGGATGATTAGGTTAGGGAAATATTCAGCCATTATTTCTTGAAATAAGTTTTCTTCTCCCTCTTTCTCCTTTTGAGACATCTATAATGTGTTAATATGCTTGATGTTGTTCCAAATATTTCTTAAACTATACTCATTTTTATTT
>NW_006439189.1:1991011-2007656 GCF_000325575.1 Pteropus alecto
GATAGAGTCGGAAGGGCGTACAGTAAATACTGCAGCCCCGAGTTTATTTAGAACACACTACTTATAGCATTGCAATGAGAAAACAGCAGTCAAGACCCAAGGTCAGCCAAATTACTTATCCTGCAAAACAATGAAGTTCTCACAACTCAGAACTCTCTGCTCTGCTATCAAGCTCCCTTCTTTGAAAATACTGAGTGCTTCAAATAGTTTAGTGCCACTTATCTCAGAGCTCACCAAGTTAGCTCGGCTCCCAACAGTAAGGCATATATATATATATTTCATTGTGTGTTCACCACTCATACTTGGATTTCTTTCTGTAACCACATATTTGACCCTTTTTACCTCATCTACCTCCCCTCTCTGTCCTCCACCCTATCATCTGGTAATCACTAGTCTATTGTCCATGCCCATGAGTTTCTGATTGTTTGTCCTGTTTATTTGCTGCTTTTAGGTTTATATCACACATATAAGTGATATCATGCGGATTTCAACTTTTTCTGTCTGGTTTATTAGTCTTAGTATGATTATCTCGAGGTCCATCCATGTTGTCACAAATGACATTATTTCATTTCTTCTTATGGCTGAGTAGTATTTCGTTGTATGTATGTACGACAGCTTCATTATCGAATCATCTATTGTAGAGCAATGTTGTTTCCATGTCCTGGCTACTGTGAATAATGCTGCTATGAACATCGGTGTGCTAAATCTTTTTGGATATATGCTTTCCAGTCTTTGGGGTAAATACCAAGTAGAGAGATTGCTGGATTATATGGTAGATTCATTCCTAGTTTTTTGAGGCATCTCCATACTGTTTTCCACAGTGGCTGTACCAATTTGTAGTCCCACCAGCACTGCATGAGGATTCCCTTTTCTCTGCATCCTCTCCAACACTTGTTATTACTTATCATGTTGATAATGGCTATTCTAAAAAGTATAAGATGGTATTACATTGTGGTTTTAATTTGCATTTCCATAATAGCTAGTGATGTTGAGCATCTTTTCAAAAGTTTGTTGGACATTTGTATGTCCTCTAGGGAGAAGTGTCTGTTCAGGTCCTCTGCCCAATTTTTAACTGGATGGTTTGTTTTTATGATATTGAGTTGTATGAATTCTTCGTATATTTTGGATATTGGGCCCTTATTGAAGGTGTTGCTTGCAAAAATATATTCCCATTCGGGTGGTTTTCTCTTTACTTTTGATGGTTTCTTTTGCTGAGCAGAAGCTTTTTAGTTTGATGTCCCATTCATTTATTTTTGCTTTTAATTCCGTGCCTTCAAGGTCAAATTCAAAAATTCCTCTTTAAGTCCAAGGTCCTTGAGTTTAGTTCCTATGTTTCCTTCTACACAATTTATTGTTAGGTCTTATATTCAGATCCTTAATCCATTTTGCGTTAATTTTGGTGTGTGGTGATAGACAAAGTTCTAGATTCATTCTTTTGCAGGCAACTTTCCAGTTTTCCCAGCACCATTTATTGAAGAGACTTTCCTTTCAACAACGTATGTTTTTGGCTTTTTTGTCAAAAATTATTTGCCCATATAAATATGGATTTACTTCTGGATTCTTGATTATGTTCTAGTGGTCTGTGTGTCTGTTTTTCTGCCAATACCAAGCCATTTTGATTATTATCGCTTTGTAGTGTAATTTGAAGTTGGGCAGAGTGATGCTTTCAGCCTTGTTCTTTTTTCTCAGGATGACTGGCCATTTGGGGTCTCTTGTGCTTCCATATAAATCTGATGATTTTTGTTCTAATTCTTTAAAAAATGCCAATGGGATTTTGATGGGGATGGCATTAAATCGCTATAATACTTTAGGTAATAAAGTCATTTTAACTATGTTGATTCTTCCAGTCCAAGAACACAGAATATCTTTCCATTTCTTTGTATATGTTTTGTTTATTTTTAAATTTCTTCCAACATTATTGAATTGTTTTAAACAAATTATTTATGATAGTAGTTCTTTTTTTATTAGTTTCAAGTGTACAGTACATTGATTAGACATTTACATAGTTTATAAAATGATCCCTGTAATTTCTCATTATCTCCTCTGATTTTCTACTTAGCCAATATATTTATGATAACTGCATTCTCTATGCTGTGTTCTCCATCCCTATGACCATCTATCAACTACTAATTTTTACTTAACATTTCACCCAATTCTCCCAGCCTTCCAACCTTTCATCCCCTCTGCCTGTTACTAAATTGCCCTCTATATTTGTGAGTCAGTTTTTGATTAGTTTGTTCTTTTTGTTCCTTAGATTCCGTATATAAGTGAAATCATATAGTATTTATCTTTCTCTGTTGGACTTATTTTACTTAGCATAATAACATCTATGTCCATTTATGTCATTGCAAATAATACATTTTATTTTTTAATGGTTGAGTAATATTCTATTGTGTATATGAACCATAACTTCTTTATTCAATTGTCTGTTTTGGGCATTTAGGTTGCTTCCATATCTTGACTATTGTAAATTGTGCTGCCATGAATATTGGGGTGCGTAGATCTTTACGAATTATTGTTTTGCTTTTCTTTGGATAAATACTCAAAAGTTCAATTGCTGGGTCAAAAGGTATATCCATTTTTAATTTTTTGAATAACCTCCAGACTATTTTCCGTAGTGGCTGTACCAATTTTCAATCCCACCAACAATGTGTGAGGGTTCTCTTTTCTCTGCATCCCTCCAAAACTTGTTCCTTGTTTTATTGATGGTAGCCATTCTGACAGGTGTCAGGTAATATTGCATTATGGTTAGAATTTGTATTTCTCTGATGATTAGTGACCTTGAGCATCTTATTTTATGTCTGTTGGCCATCTGTATTTCCTCTTTGGAGAAGTATCTGTTCAAGTCTTCTGCTCATTTTTTAATTGTGTTGTTTGGTTTCTGTTGTTGAATTGTATGAGTTCTTTATATATTTTGGATATTAATCTCTTGTCGGATGTATCATTAGCGAATATGTTCTCTCAATCAGTTGGTTGACTTTTTTTGTTGTTGTTGATGGTTTCCTTTGCTGTTCAAAAATATTTTAGTTTGATGTAGTCCCATTTGTTTATTTTCTCTTTCGTTTCCTTGCCCAGGGAGATATATCAAAAAATAAATTACTTTTAGCAATATCAGAGAGTTTACTGCCTATGTTTTCTTCTAGAAATTTTATGGTTTCAGGTCTTACATTTAAGCTTTTAATCCATTTTTAATCTCTTCTTGTATATGGTGTAAGAAGGTGGTCTATTTTCTTTTTTCTTTATTTCTTCCTTTCTTTCTTTCTTTCTTTCTTTCTTTCTTTCTTTCTTTCTTTCTTTCTTTCTTTCTTTCTTTCTTTCTTTCTTTCTTTCTTTCTTTCTTTCTTTCTTTCTTTCTTTTTTTTTTGAATCCTTCCTTCCTTCCTTCCTTCCTTCCTTCCTTCCTTCCTGCCTTCCTTCCTTCCTTCTTTCCTTCCTTCCTTCCTTCTTTCCTTTCTTTTTCTTTTTTTTATGTATTTGTTCAATTTTTCCAACACCATTTGTTGAAGAGACTGTCTCTACTCCGTTGTATACTCTTGTCTCCTTTGTCATATATTAAGTGAACGTATAGGCATAGATTTATTTCTGGGCTCCCTATTCTGTTCCATTGATCAATGTATCTGTTTTATGCCAGTACTGTGCTGTTTTGATTACTGTGGCCTTGTAGTATAGAGTTGATATTAGGTAGTGTGATACTTCCAACTTTGTTTTTTTCTCAAGATTGCCATGGCTATTCAGGGTGTTTCATGGTTCCGTATAAATTTTAGGATTATTTGTTCTAGCTCTCTGAAAAATGTCATTGGAGTTTTGATAGAGATTGCATTGAATCCAGAGATTGCTATGGGTAGTATGGCCATTTTAACAATGTTGATTATTCCTACCCATGAGCATGGTTGCACTTCTTTTTTGACAATTTTTTTTTAGAGCATATGAATGTTATAGATTTTTGAACATTGACATTCTATCCAGAAACTTTACTGTATTTGCTTATTGTTTGTAGTAGTGTTCTTGTGGCATCTTTAAGATTTATTATATAGAGATTCATGTCATCCCCAAATAGTGACAGTTTGACTCCTTCATTTCCTATTTGGATGCCTTTTATATCTTTCTCTTCCCTGCTTGCATTTGCTAGGACCTCTAATTTTATATTGAATAACAGTGGCAGTAGTAGACAGCCTTGTCTTGTTCATGATCTTAGAGGAAAGATTTTTAGTTTTCCACCATTAAGTATAATGTTAACGGAGGATTTTTCATATATGGCCTTTATTATGTTAAGGTACTTTCTTTCTATACCAGTTTTGTTAAGTGTTTTGATCATAAATGGATGCTCTATACTGTTGAAGGCTTTTTCTACATCTATTTATATGTGCATATGTTTCTTATTTTTAAATTTGTTCATGTACTCTATTACATTAATTGATTTGCTTATGTCAAACCATCTCTATGCCCCTGAGATGAAGCTCACTTGATCATAGAGTATAATCTTTTAAATATGTTGCCGTATTCTGTTCGCTAGCATCTGATTTAGGATTTTGCCATCTGCACTCATGAGAAATATTGGTCTGTAATTTTCTTTCTTCTGTGTTATCTTTGCCAGGTTTTGGTATCAGGGTAATATTAGCCTCATGAGTTAGGAAGTATTGCTTCCTCTTTGAATTTTTGGAAGAGTTTGAGGAGAATAGGTATTAACTCTTCATTGAATGTTTGGTAGAATTCACCGGTGTAGCCATCTGGTCCTCGCCTTTTACCTTTTTGTAGGTTTTTGATGGTTGTTTTAGTTTCCATAAAGCTGATAGGTCTATTGAGATTTTCTAGTTCTTCTTGATTTAGTCTAGAAAGGTTGTATCTCTCTAAGTACTGGTCCATTTCTTCTAGGTTGTACAATTTGGTGTTATATACTTTTTCAAGTATTCTTGTATGATCCTTTGTATTTCTGAGATGTCAATCATAATTTTCCCTCTTTCATCCGTAATTTCATTTATTTGTGTCCTTTTTCTTTAGTGAATCTAGTCAGGGGTTTGTCAATTTTATTAAAGTTCTCAAAAACCAGCTCTTTGTTGCATTTATTTTTTCTATTTTTTGTTTTGTTTTTGATTTCATTTAATTCTAGTCTTCATTTTTTTCTTCATTTTCTAGTTTGTTTGTTTGTTTTTTAGATGAAGCGTTAGGTTGTTTATTTGGGCTCATTCTTGTTTTTTGAGTTAGGCCTGTAATGATATGAACTTTCCTCTTATTACCGCTTTTGCTTTGTCCCAGAAATTTTGATATTTTTTACTATCATTATTATTAATTTCTATATATTTCTTGATCTCTCTTTTTATTTCTTCTCTGACCCAGTCATTCTTCAATAGCATGTTGTTTAATTTCCATATATTTGTGGTTCTTCCTGCTTTCTTTTCACAGTTAATTTCAAGCTTCAAAGCATTATGATCAGAGAATATGTGGATATAGAAAAAATGCAGTCACAAAACTTCACAAAAATTTAGGTTACTTTATTAATGTTTAGTGTTTTAAAAAAAGTGGTAGAAAAAATGGTATCATAAAACTTTAGACTGGTCAAACAACATCTTTTATAAAACGCTTAGCTCTATATACCTCTTTTTAAGAATGACAGTGACAAACTGGACCATATCTAGGGTTGGTTACTAGAATTGTAAAGCATATGGGAATGGTATCAGAGAAGGAATGGTTGTGTAAAGAAGGTAGAAAACAAATGGAATATAATAGTGTTCTCCAAATATCTGAAGAACTGGCATGTACAAAAGGAATTACATTTATTCTGTGTGGTTTCAGAAGGTTGAACTGCAACTAAGAAGTAGAAGTTTCATGATATATTTTGACTTAGTAAAAGGAAAATTTCTAATCTTTAAGGCTGTTTAATAATGGCTGATGTGCAACATCATAAGTTCCATTTTGGCGGGGGTTTTAAGGCAGAGGTTATATGATTATATCATGGTGGGTTTTTGCATTTTACAAGAGTTGGTCTAAAATATGGAAAACAGTTTTTTTTCTAAAACTTCAGAATGAATCTTATAGGGAGGCATCTTTAGGGATGGGGCCTAACTCATATTTTCCGTTTATAAATATATTTTTTTTATTTTTCAATTATAGTTGGCATACAATATTATATTAGTTTCAGATGTACATCACAGTGATTAGACATCTATTTCACTCATGAAGTGATCACCAATAAATCTAGTACCCATCTAACATCATACATAGTTATTGCAATATTATTGACTATATTTCTTATGCTATGCTTTATATTTCTATGACTGTTTTGCAACTACCATTTTGTACTTCTTAATTCCTTCCCCCTTTTCACTGCCCCCCCTCAACCACCCAACCATCTGGCAACCCTCAAAATGTTCTCTGTATCTATGACTTTGTTTCTGTTCTTTTGTTGTTGTTGTTGTTGTTATTTTGTCATTTAGATTCTGTATGTATGTGAAATCATATGGCATTTGTCTTTCTCTATTTGACTTACTCCACTCAGCACAATACTCTCTAGGTCCATCATAAAATATCTTTTTCCATCCCTTTAGTTTCCGTCTGTGTGTATCTTTTAATCTGAAGTGTGTCTCTTGCAGGCAGCCTATGTAGGATCTTGTTTTCTTATCCATTTAGCCACCCTATCTTTTGACTAGAGCATTTAATTATTTTTCATTTGCTGTAATTGTGGTAGATATGTAGTTATTACCATTCTTTATTCAAATTTTTGATATATATTTTTTTCTCTTCTTAAGAAGTCCCTCAACATTTCCTGTAATACTGGCTTGGTGATGATGAACTCCTTTAATTTTTCTTTGTCTGGGAAGCTCTTCGTCTGTCCTTTGATTCTAAATGATAGCTTTACTGGGTAGAATCATCTGGGTTGTAAGTTCTTGCTTTTAAGGACTTTAAATATTTTGTACCAATCCCTTCTTGCTTGCAAAGTTTCTGTTGAGAAATCAGCTAATTGTCTCACTCAACCACAATCTCCACTGGTTTTCATAGTCAGAGATTTTGGAGACTTCTTTTCCCAGCACTGGAACTTTGGGATGGGGTACCAGGACGCCTCGCTCCTCCTGGGGGGTAGGAAGTTCTGCAGCCAAGATAACCCTTATGAATCTCAACTATAATATGCAGTTGTGGGACCAGGTTATTTTGCATCTCTACCCTTCCTACTAGTCTTGAGGTAATATCTCATGTATATCCTCAGTTTTAGGACTTATTTTCAGCCAGACCTCAGGAGACACCCGGTAATGGTCGTGTTGTAGTTTCGTTATAATTTTGGTGTGCTTGTGAGAGTAAGTTAGCACACCATCTACCTTCTACATCATAATGACCAGATCTCCTTATTTTCTTAATAGCACAAGTGATTCTGATATAAATTGTTCACAGCTCCATTTTGAGAAACATGACCTAATTTGTTATCAAGTGGTGATACACAAATGTCATTCTTTCTTCTGAAGTGAAAAGAAGAAATTGGCCAACATAAGAAGATTAACAAAATTTTGGCTATTTTGAAATTTTCTGTTAACTTAAAAAGTTTTAAAACCACTCATATAATAATATCAAGCTAACTGATGAAAAAAAGTATCACTCTGGGATGAAATTTAATCAGTTTTCACTAAAGACCAGAGTAGTATACAAACATTCTGTGCAACATTTAAATGTGTTGAGGAGGAAAAGTTTTTATTATACTCTTCTAGATTCTTTGGCTGGAATCAAATTAACATAAAACATATTCACAGGAGAAAAATAAATTTAATTATGTACTCATGGGAGCCCCATAAGTATTTAAGACCCAAGGACAAGTCAGGCAGTTGGTAATTACATGCCATCTTGAGTGAAGGAATGGGATAAGGGTCTGTGGCTTCAAATGGAAGGAAGATGATTCATGGGAAGATTGGAAGAGCAAATGTTTGATAAACAAATGTTTGCTATGTCATGCAGAGACAATAAAACACAAAGAGAACTTTAAATAAACAGGCCCTGCTGAGCTGCCTCCAGACCCCCAAAGCTCTCCACACCTAAACCTTATTTTTTGTAGTTGTTTCTGGTGATAGTTTCTTTCTGGCTTAGGCCCTTTATCTAAACTCTCTGGCAGTTAAAAGGGAAGTAATAAGCTCTTTCTGAGTCATTTTGGGCCTCGATTGTCTCTAGCTCATAATAGTTCACATGCCAAAGTGCCACATTCTGGGGAGACTTGTTCTAAACCTGCTCAACTAATATTTATTCCTGTTCAATCTTTTTTTTGGGGGGAGGGGGGTTACTTGGCAATATTGATCAATAGCAATTGAGTATCTTGTTTAAGATCCTGAAAGTCCTCAATTTATTTTAAACCTATAATGTATCTTAGACACATGTTTTAAAGACCTTTGGCATAATCAGCATTCTTTGAATTATAGAACAATAACTACTGGCAGGTAAATTATTCAGAATATATTGTTAGCAGAGATTTATAAATACCTTTGGTTTTCCTTCCTCTAAATTTGCAAAAGAAAAACAACTGAGGAATTGGAAATGAAACCTGAATACTGATGTATTGCTTATTCTCATGCTATTTGGAAAATCACATTCTTAGTATTTCCCTGCATGTTTTTTTTCTTACCACCATTAGAGCTCAAATCGAGAGAAAAATAATTTCATCCAGTGTACACAGAAAATAACTTGATTAACTCAAAAAAAGAAATTGTCTAAAATGCAGTTAGTCTTGACTTTCCATGAATGTAATTATTTGGATACTTAGTATCATTATTTTTGTCTACGTTCACTCCTGTTTTACTAGTTGTGACTAAAAGGCATTCATCAGGAGATTCCTCTTCCATCCTGAAGCTATTTTCCTCTGTGTTGTGTCCCAATCTCTCAGAGTTCTGAGAAATGCTAGATGATTGCTAATATGATAAATAAATATGTCAGTAATTCCTGAGGCATTATCCCCAAGGGAGTAACATGTGGACAAAATTTTTGCCTCTGTGGTAAGTTAATGGAAGAGAAAATTTTGTGCAAGCAGATCCTCGTGTGATCCTCAAATCACACCATACACCAGTCTGTCCCTGCTGGTTACTCCATTAATTAGTTTGGTGAGTCAGACCTTTTACTGTGAATATCATCTCTTAGGTACATGTCCTTCCCTGTACTCAGCACCTTGGCACCTGGGTTGGATGAGAGTATTTTTGTGACTGTAAAAAAGTGGTATGGATTTGTATCTAACTGTAAATACTTGCTGTGATTTTTCTCACTTACTCACCAAGAAATATCTTCCCCAAGAATATGAAAGAAAATATCAGGTGCAAAGCCCATGACTGCATGATCTTTTATCAAGTTGGTTTTGGGCCACTGAATTAATGTAGCAACTGAAGTCAGACACTTCCTTCAGAGCCATCAACTCAAAAAGGGCTGAGTCTATCCCTAAAGCAGAGCAACTGAATAGCTGCAAGAGAAAATTCCTACCCAAGAGAATAATATAAAATATGTCATTTTTGAATGATCTTTTATGGGGTGATCAAGAGGCTTTCATTTAGTGAATACGTTTGCTCACTCAGTTTTGGAGAGTTGCCCTTCATTTATTCTTTCCCTTTGGAAATACTTTTGAGTGCAAATTACTGCCTTGAACTGAGAGGCTATTATTCTCCTTACTCAGATTAAATTAATTTTGAACAGTTTAATGCAGCATGTCCAAGCTGCAAGTCTAAGTGGTGTCAAATCTATTTCTCTGCTTTTTTAAGCTGCACCTTCAAGGGCAGTAAGATTCATGGTGAATGTGTTCTTCTAATATCTTGCTAAGCATTATTATTTTCTTTCATTTGCAAGTCATGAGGCTACAAATGTTAACTATTCTTTTCCAAACATTGTACAAAGAATGTATGGTTTTAAGCCAGGCTGATTTTTCAAAAGGGGGCTTATTACATTTACTTGCTTTACAAATGAAATTAAAGAAAAAATACTCTGGATCAAAGCAAGAAGTTTAAAAAGCTACTGAAACTTTAGAAAGAGAACTTCTTTGAGAAGCACTGCAACATCATCACTGTTGTGTTTAAAAGGAATTATCTTGATCTAGGCTTATGTAATAAAATAAAGGGATGTTAATGATTGGCTATAAAATTGTTTTTGCAGAGTTGGAAGAAAAAAAAAACAAAAAAGGATATAAATCTACTTATCCTCTCTCTTCTAGTTCAGACAACCTACTGTCTCTCCAGTATTCACTCTATCTAAAGTATCACTGAACTGTGTAATAAAGTTTTCTCTGTGTTACTGGAGAGCAAGCAGTCAAAAAAAATGTCAATCAATTAATGATAGAATAGAAGATGTGCTTTAAGCAGTTAGAGGTTTCAAAAACCTATCAATCTTGTGTCTATGTGTCTATATACTCCAGAACATTCTTTTTGACAGCTCTAATCACTAGTCCTATGGATTAAGCAAATTAATGGTTTTAAAGGTTTTGAATGAAGTGAGATAAAAATGCTATATTACAATTTCCCTCAGGTAGAGGGGAGACAAAGATCAAGGGTATTGTCCTTTCAAAGCTGGATAAGCATATTACTCTTGTCATACTGCTTTTTTTGTCTGTTTATTTTACAAATGAAATAGACTAACATGAACTTACTGACTAAATAGAAATGAGTAATTGTCACAGACCAAAGATAAACATGGCAATAATATAATTTTTTACAACATTGCTAAGAGCACTTGAGCCCTTTATCTTTAGTCTATATTAAAACACTAGAAGGTATAACTCATGAAAACTTATTTAGGATTCAGGCATCACATTTGAAGAAAGATACTATAGTGTTATGTTGCATAACATGCAGAAAAGGATCAAAAAAGCCTACAAGTGATGGGGCAAGGGATGGGGGAGAAGGAGAACTATAGGACTGCCATATCAGTATGGAGTAAGAATTAAAATTCATTTTTAAATACAGGCTGAAATCCAAGTTTGTAAGGTAATAAGGGGGTAACCTGAGTATATGTGGATTTGTTCACTAAATGCTAGAATATCAGAGTTAATGGCCTCTTTGAAGTTGGAAGACAACAGAAGTTAGTATACTGGAAAGAAATAGGTTTGAGTCCTAGTTTCACCAAGAAGTGCCAAGTAATAATGCACCTAAACTGTCTAGTCAATGTACTGTGTGCTTGAAAACTAATAACAAAATAAAATAAAATAAAATGCTAAGAAAAGCATAGTAAGGAAATAAAAACCTTGAAAATAAAAACCTTATCACTGAGAGATAAAACTAAAACCATAGCCTATTCATTTTCTATGCATATTTAATATAATCACATATATTTGGTTTAATATTATAAACTGTTTTTATACACAAATTGTAAACATCTTACCACACAATTACATTTTTTTACCCATTACATTTTTTTAACAACATATATTTATTTATTTTTTAAAGATAGAATTGTATTCTATTGCATGGATAGACTACGATTTATTTAGCAAATGTTTTATTGTTGGATATTTAGTTAGTTTCAAAATTATTACTATTATAAGTGCTGACATTTTGAATAATGATATACCCATTTCTGAATATTTTTTCACAAAGAATATCTTGAAGGAGTTTGATTTTCTAAAGGATAAAAACATATTTAGGGCCATTTAATTGCTTTACAAAAAGGGTATATGAATTTGTGCCCTTAACAGTTCATGGGAATACTGTTTACTCATAATTATTTTTATTATTAGGAATAAAGTTAAAAATGGTCTTTCGTTGTGTTGATTTTCATTTTTTTATTACTATATCTTTATAGAGTAATTATATGAAATTATAGTATTATTATACATTGTTTATTATATATTTCTTTGATTACTTTGCTATATAATACATATACACACACATATGTAAATCTATATACAGTTGACTCATGAACAACATGGGTTTGAACTGTGTGGGTCCACATATACAGATTTTTTCAATAATTATCTGTACTGTTTTCCATCCATGGTTGGAATTTTGCAGATGCAGAGCATGGCTGTATGCATTGATCTATGCCATTTCTTACTGGGACTTGAGCATTCACAGATTTTAGTATTTTCAGAGGAGTCCTGGATCAAATTCCCCATGGATACTGAGGGACTACTGAGGAGTCAAAATTTATAAGTGAATTTTCGACTATGTGGGGATTGGCAACCCTACCTTTGTGCTGTTCGAGGGTCAACTGTATATACATACATATATATAATAAGCATCAATGACTAATAAATTGAAAAGAGGTTCATTTAACATCAGTTTAATAAATATCTTACACTTATATAATTTATATAACACTCTCTGCCAGGCACTATTCTAAATATTTTACATATAGTGTATACACACACACACACACACACACACAGTTGTGTCAAAATAACCATTAAAATAACTGTAATAGGTGGTGTATTTTTGTTATCCTATTTTCCAGATGAAAAACTTGAAGCAAAAAGTGGTTAAATGACTTGTCAAAATCACATAGCTACATAGCTAGCGAGTATTATTTCTGGAATTAGAATTTGAATTCAATTAGTCTGACTCTACAGTCTCAATTCATACTTTCTAGTAAATTTGTTCAACACCTACTATAAGCCAAACATTGTGTTATATCTGGTGTTGAAACACTGAAAAAACTCAAGCACATTAAAACTCAAGCACATTAGAGTCTTACTTGAGAGGTGGTTATGACAAACATTATGAAATAATTCTATTAACTGTTAAGTTAAAATTTTAATATAAGCTGTGAAGCTTAAGTCAAGGGTCTATGTGAACACATAATTGAGATGTAACCTAGACTAAAGAGTCAGTGAACCCTTTTTTAAGAAAGGGAAATTTAAGCTGCAAAATTAATGCCAAATAATTCTAAGATTTTATTTGTTTCTTCAATTGCTGATCATGTCACTGGACTACTTTTAGTTAGGAAATTCTTTACTGATTTCAATTACTTACAAATAGTGGTTATTGGGTAATATTTATCATATGTTAAAAATATTCTTCAAAATTTTATGCCATTCAGGTTTGACATTCAAAATAAGTGTGGTTCTAGACTATATATTTTGTTCCATGGATCTCACTGGATATTCTTTTTTAGCTCATTTTTTTTATCATGATAGCTTTAAAATAGCTTTAATTCTCCCACTCAACTGCTGAGCATAGCTTTTAGTCTCATCCCCCTGGAAAGTGTGGACACAGATGCCTGGCAGCTGTAGAGCATGTCCTATGGACCATGAAGGCAGGGAGCCAAGCTAACAGCCCTGCTCAAATTTGAGCATAGACCCTTGCTCTAGAGAACCAGGAAGCCTGAACGTTGACCCTGAGTACCCTCAGAGCTCAGTCTACAGTATTGCCCAGCTGCAGAGCTCAGCCCACTAACTCATTCTAGCAGCTGAGCCCAGCATATCACCTTGCCTGATTGCTGAACACAGCCTGCAGCTCACCCAAGGAAGGAGCACAGGAGCACAGCCAATATCTCTGCTTAATTGTAGAGCATAGCTTGTGGACCCACCTTCCCAGGGATTCTTGAGAGCAACCTGGACCAGGTGCAGATCAGAGTCTTCAGTCCCACTTAACTGTGGAGTAAAGCTAGAGGCCTAACATGACCATTCAGCCAGCAATCTCATTCAACAGCAGAGCAGAGTCAATGGCCTACACAATCGAAAAGCCCAGTGTGAAGCCCCATCTTATGTCTGGGCACAGCCTGTGGCCCTTCCTGATTGTGGCAGAGCACAGTGGATGCTCCATTTGACCAGGAAGCCAGGCCTCTGGCCCCACCTGAATGTGGAATCCAGCCAGTGCAACCATATGGTCAGGGAGCACAGCCTGAGACCCCTCCTGCCCAGGAATGATGGTGGAATATGGCCTAAAGCCCTACCAGTTGTGGAATTTAAGTAGTGAATCTGCTCTTCTAGGGAAAACAACTTGTGACCCCTACTAACCAAAGGTAATTACAGAGCCCAGCTAGTGGTCCCACCTGACTGAAGTATAGCCAGAAATCTCCACTTACCCAGAGAACCCACCTAGTGGCCTCACGCTGTGTCCATCAACAGATGAATTAAAAAAAAAACATGTATGTATATGTGTATGTATGTATGTGTGTGTATGTGTGTCTGTACACACACACATACACACACATACATACATACACATATACATACATGCATGTATATAATAGAATATTATTCAGCTATGAAAAAAGAAATCCTGACATTTGCAACAACATAGATGGAACTCAAGGTTATTATGCTGTGTGAAATAACACGGAGAAAGATAAATACTGCCAGATCTCACATGTGGAATCTAAAATTCCCAAACTTATTGAAACAGAGAGTTGATTGGTAGTTGTAAGAGGTAGGGTGGGGTAGGCAAAGGTGGTCAAATGGTATAAACTTCCAGTTAAGAGATAAGTAATTCTGGGGATGTAATATACAGCATGATGACTATAGTTAACAGTATTGTGTCGTATACTTGAAAGTTGCTAAGAGAGTAGCTCTTAAAATTTCTTACCATAAACACAAAAATGGTAACTATGTGAGGTGATGGATATATTAACTAGCCTTATTGTGATAATCATTTCACAGTATATATATATATATCAAATCATCATGTTGTATAACTTAAATTTATACAATGTTTTATATCAAAGGTATCTCAATAAAGCTGGAAAAAATAAAAGTTTTTATTTGATTGTCAACATAAGAAATGTCCAAACCTGTAGAGAATTTTTATGATTTGAGCCAAACTGATGACAATTGCCAGGAAGCAAAATCTCAATAGATTGAGAAAATGCTCTGGATAATGGCATTTTTGCAGCTTATTTTATACATTGGAATCAAAGGAGGAGACCTAAAGAAAATTACATGAAATCGATAGGTGGTAGATTAAGGGAGTAGGAGAAGGAAAAGTGGGGAAATCTCTGGGATTGGATAAAAAGAAAAACAGAGACATATACTTTTTTTTACATTGGTGGGTACAGGGTAGTTAATAATTAACAATTACAGCACATAGAGATAGTATGTGGGGAACAGGATGACAGTGAGGAGTTCTGTGGTCTCTGGTCTCATGCCCTGTGGGGCCTGGAAAAGATTACTCTGACATTTCAAAGATAACTATCTTAGATGCAAAAAGGCAATAGACAGGCTCATTTAAGGTAAAGATTGACCTTGTCAAAGAAATTACAGGCTTAGGACGTGACTATCTACCATGACTCACCTTAGTTAGGAATTTTTATGTTTAGACCACCCTATGTAGTTACATTTGGTCTCTGAGTTTGTAGGGCCTGCCATGCTGGCTTCCCCTGAGCTTGTCAGGTTTAGTCTGTAGTCCCTTTTTCATCTATATGATAATGCATCTTTATTTTTATCAGTACTCTTTTTCAATATATATCTGATTATTTTTGGCCTACTCAGTCTTACACATAAATTAAAAAAATAATTTTTATAAATACAGAATAAAGTACACTAAGATATTGATTAAAGCTATATGTAAATAATTTTGGGGAGAGCTTACATATATATGTGGTATAGCAATTTTCCATCTAAGAATGCATTAGATCTTTTTACGTTTTGACATCCTCTTTTATATCCTTTGATTAAGCTTATAGTTTTTCTTTTTGTTTTTTTTTTATATAGTTCTTGAACATTTCTTGCCAAGTTTATTCATAACTACTGTGTATTTTTGATGTTTTTACTGATTAGTTCATTTTTTTCTGTTGTATATGCAAGGATGATTTTGTTCCATGGGAGAGTTTGACAGTGTCTGGAGACATTTTTGTTATAATTGTGGGAGTAGGGTGGTGCTACTACCAACTAATTAGTAGAAGCCAGGGTTGCTGCTAAACATCTTACAATGCACAGGACAGTCCTCCATAATGAAGAATTATCTGACTCAAAATGCTAATTGTACTAAGATTGAGAAACTTTGTTATATGATAGAATTATTATTTTCTTTGTTAATATGTTAATTTTATAACAGCGTTTATTGAAATTTCTTATTAATTCTATTTTTTCCTTTGATTATCTTGGATTCTTCATGTATACTATAATATTTTAAGGGTAACGTACCCTCTCCTCTCCAATACTTGAATCTCATTTCTTTTCTTACTTGTCTCTGCATACTAGATGGAGGGAGGTTCTCAACAAAGGGAAAATGCCCTCTGCCAGCTTTTCTGTCTGGGAGAAAGCTGTCCGTCCAGCTCTTCCTCTGAAGCTAGACAATTCGGAACCTCTCCCTATGTCCCAGGCACCTTTCAAGCACTGCCCCAAGGCTGGAGCTCAGAGTGAGTGAATTTGTCAGTGAGTAAGTTAATGTGCGTGCCTTTAAGAGGAACTCCTGGGACTTCTGCTGCCCTGATCTTACTCAGCAATAATATCTCTGGTTTCCACAGCCAGAAATTGTGGGGCCCTTCTTTTACCAGCACTAGAACCCTGGGCTGAGAATCCTGATGTAAGACTGGGAGCCCCTCCTTCCTCAGAGGGTATGTTTACAGCAGAGATATCCCTCATGATTGCCACATGTGAGTATAGGACAAGACTGTTCCACATCTTAGCTCTTCCAAGCACTCTGTATGTTTTTAATTATGGGACTTCTGTACAGCTAGACTTCAGGCGATTCTCACTGATGGTTGTTCTATAGGTTAGTTGTAATTTTTTTATGGTGACTTTTTTTATGGTGATATATATGTGTGTATA
>NW_006439189.1:2007761-2012814 GCF_000325575.1 Pteropus alecto
GAGAAAGTAGAACAAAATTGGAGGTATCGCACAATCTGATATCAAACTATACTACAAGACTATCGTCATTAAAACAGCATGATACTGGCACAGAAACAGACACCTAGATCAATGGAACAGAAAAAAAGTGGCCAGAAATAAATCTATGCCTAAATGGTCATAATCTATGACAAAGAATACACGAATATACAACGAGGATAAAGACAGTCTCTTCAACAAATGATGTTGAAAAAAACTGTAGAAATACAAAGAAAGAAATAAAACTGGACCACTATATTACACCATATACACAAATAAACTGAAAATGGATTAAATACTTAAATGTAAGACCTGAAACCCTAAAACTTCTAGAAGAAAACATAGGCAGTAAACTCTCTGATACTGCTACTAGTAATTATTTTTCTAATATATCTTTTAGGACAAGGGAATCAAAAGAAAAAATAAAGAAATGGGACTACATCAAACTAAAAAGCATTTGCACAACAAAGGAAGCCATAAACAAAATGAAAAGACAACCTACCACATGAGAGAAGATATTTGCCTATGATCCATCTGACAAGGGGTTAATATCCAAAATTTTTAAAGAACTCATACAACTCAACAATAACAGAAAACCAAACAATCATATTTAAAAATTAGGCAGAGACTTGAATAGGTAAATATCCAAAGAAGACATACAGATGTACAATAGACATATGAAAGTATGCTTAAAGTCACTAACCATCAGAGAAATTCAAATTAAATGCACAATGAGATATCACCTCACACATTTAGAATGGCCATCGTCAATAAATCAACAGTAAGTGTTGGTGAGGATGTGGAGAAAAAGGAATACTTATGCACTATTGGTGGGATTGAAAACTGGTCCAGCACTATGAAAAATAGTTTGGAGATTCCTCAAAAAATTAAAAATGGAACTACCTTATGACCTAGCAGTTCCACTTCTGGGTGTTTATGTGAAGAAAATCAAAACTAATTTGAAAAGATATATGCACCCCTATGTTCACTGCAATGCTGTTTACTATATGCACAATATGAAAACAACCCAAGTGCCCATCAATAGTTGGTCGTATAAAAAAGAAGTGGTATTTGTATACACTGAAATATAGATTTAAGAAAAACGAAATTCTAGTATATGCAACAACATGGATGGACCTAGAATGTGTTATGCTAAGTGAAATAAATCAGACAGAAAAAGACATATGATTTTACTTACATTTGGAATCTAAAGAACAAAATAAAAGAAGAAACAAAATAAAAATGGATTCAGTACAGAACCAAACAGAACAAATAAGTGATTCCCAGATAGGAGGAGGTTCCAGGAGCTGAGTAGAAAAGATAAAGGGATTGAAAAGTACAGATTAGGGATTAAAAAGTAGCCACAGGGATGTGAAGTACAGCATATGAGTGTAGTAAATAATATTGTAATAATTATGTATGGTGTCAAATATATACTAGAGTTATCTGGTTGATCACAAGTAATATAAATGTTAATTACCATGTCGTAAACCTGAAACTAATATAATATTGTATGTCAATTGTAATTTAAAAATTAAAAAAATATTTAAAAATCATTTTAGCATTATAATAATATTCTACATATATTAATGTAAGTCCTTCAGCTTTATTTCTCTTCTTCTTTGGCTATTTTTCCCTTTTATTTTTATATAGATTTGTAATTAAGTTGTCAATTTCCACAAAATATAAAACTTCTAGGATTGTTATTAGGATTCTTTGACTAGATCAATTTGTGGTAAATGTGACATCATTATAATAGTGTGTCTTTCTGTATACACATATGATAAATTCCTGTACTTATTTGAGTCTTTAATTTTTCTCAGAAAGTATTTTCTAATCTTTATTTTAGAGGCTTAACATATTTTACAATATGTACCCTAGGGTACTGATATTTCTAATATAATTTCTAATATTTCTAATATTACTAAAAATGATTTATTTATTTTAAACTAAATTTTCTATTTGTGGTTGTTATCTAAATAAATAAACAAATACAATTTTTAAAATGCCAACTTTATATCAACCAATCTTGTATAATTAACTTATTAATACTAATTGTAAGTTATTTTTGATTGGCTGCATATGCAATCATGTAAGATTAATTCCAGGAATAAGGAAAGTTTTACTTCTTCCCTTCTAATTCTTGTGCCTTTTATTTTATCTTTTTTGTCTCATAGCACTTACTTGCATCTCCGGTACACTGTTTAATAGAAGTGATAAGAGGTGGCATCAATGCAATATTCCTGTTCTGAGAAGAATTGAGTTCAATGTTTGCTGTAGCTTTTATTGTATATTTTTTTTTATTTAAGTAAGTTCTTTTTAATTCCTATCTTGGTTATTTTTTTTTATGACTAAGGGTTGAAGTTCATCAAATTTGTTGTTCTTCTTTGAGATTATGATAGTGTTATTTTTTCATTTTTTTCTGTTAATATAAGAAATTATAATTACTGTTTTTGATTCAATGATTATTGATTTTTGAATTTTAAGCCAATATTGAACTCTTAGGATAAACCTCACATGGTAATGATGTATTATCTTTTCGCATTTCTCAGAATTCGACTTTTGTATTAATGGATGAAAGGGTGATTCAAATATGCGGTTCAGAGGAGATACATTTAAAGACATCAATTGTTTTAATCTAAAAGGATATGAAGAGATAAACTATGCAAAGGGTATCCAAAAAATGAGCTATAGTGAGTATATTAATGCAAGATAAAATAACCTTGGAGGAAAAAACATGTTCCTAAAGACAAAAAAAGCAATTTTATAATTCTCAGAGGAACAATTTTTCTACCGGACAAATTTACCTAACAAAATAAATTCAAAACATAAAAAGTAGGGACAGAAACAATTTAAGGGAGAAATTAATAACACTAAATCACATAAATACTTCACTTCGATAAATGAATGAGATGGCTAAAAACAAGAAAATAGGAGACTTGAACAACAATATAAGCTAACTAGACCTAATGGACATATATAAAACACTTTATTCAATAACAGCCAAATAAATGTTCTTCTTACGTGAAGTTGGAATATTCTCTAAGATAGATGATACGTTAAGCCATAAAATAAGCTCAATACATTTAAAATAATGTAAACCATATAAAATATGGTCTCTGACTATAATTGAATACTGACTTTACAGTAGAAAAAGGATTATAAGAGAATACTGTGAACAATTATATGTCAAAAATTAGTTAACTAGATAAAATAGACATATGTCCAGAAACTACTGAAACAAATTCATGAAGAAAATGTGAAAGAACAACATTGAGAGGATCAGAGAAACAATTTAGGTGGCCCAATATCTAATGGGAATCTAAAAACAGAGCATTGGTAACATAGAAGAGAGGAAACTATGAAAGTAAATAACAAAATTTTCTAAAGCTAAAAAAAGCATATGAGTCTTCAGGTTTTAAGGGCTCATTATGCACCCTGCATAATAAATAAAAGAACTGAATAATTGTAAAACAAAAACAAACAAACAGACAAACAAACAAAAAGATCTAAACCTGTTTTTCCCTTTAAAAGTTTGGAAGCTAAACATAAAAAGAAGCTTCCAGAGAACAGCACACAAGACAAAAAGCAAACAGGTCATTTACAAAGAAGTAGTACTCAAGAATAGCACCAGACTTTTCATTAGCAACACTAAATAAAAGTGCCTTCCATATTCTGATATATAATAGTTAAGAATCTGTAATTCTCCACCAAGACAAACTATTAAGCCAAGAGTAGGCCATAATACATAAATAAATAAATAAACAAACAAACAAACAAACAAATAAATAAATAAATAAATAAATATGTATATATATTTGGACATATAAAAACATAAACATTAACTTTCTACACTCTCTTATGATAGTTCTTGACTCTATAATTCAGCAAAACAAGTGGAACAAGGAAGAGAAATATATATGCACCACATGGATTAATTTCATGTAGTCTAAATTGATTTTTTGCTTATCTCAAAGTGTTGGCCCTTGGCCAATGTTAGACAATGCATTAAGTAAAGACAAGTGATGCTGTGTAACCATAGGCCCATGAGTTGTTTCAGGGGAAGGACATTACATTCTGTCAGCACTGTTTAATAATAATAATAATTGGATTGATGATTTGCAATGTATTTTGGTGAGGTTTGGGGAATTTCAATGATTAAGGCTAGTTATATAGTTAGTATACCATAAAATCAGCTTACCATACCCACCCCCCCTCAATGAACAGACTTTGGATCTCTTGGTACAAAAACACTTTGAATCCACACTGGTAATCATTTGATATCCAGAAACAAAATGCATCCTTCTATGATCCAACAATTGAAAGATTAGAAGCCAGAATCTGATATCTTTGGACATTTTTTAGTGTGTATCCTCATGCTGATGGTATATCACACCCTTGCTTGTTATAAAGCTCTTTCATAAGTATAAACAGTGTGAATCCTATGAGTCCTTTCAGTAAGTGAAAACTTAAGGTGCTTTATGCATAAATTATATAACGTGACATTTAGAAAACAATTATTCTAATCTCACCACTACCTCTTCAGGTGATATCTGTATAGATGTGTGGCAGACCTAGAGTAAAATCAGTAAAGCTAGAAACAACTGGATCAAAAATTCTGGAAGGCAAAGGGGATTAAGTGACATGTTAGTGATTGCATTAACTTTCAATTGTTGCTTTGACAAGTTACCACAAATGTAACAGCTTAAAATGATACATCTAGTATATTATAATTCTGATGTAGATAAGACTGTTATGAATATCACTGGGTGGAAATTAAAGTGTGGAAAGGGCTGTATTCATTTTTGGAAGCTCTAAGGAAGAATCTACTTGCTGTTTCTAGCTGGTAGGGGCTTCTCACATTTTTTACATGATAGCCCATTCCTCCATCTTCAAAGCTAGTGATGGCTAGTTGAGTCTCACATTGAATCAATCTAACACTGACTTCTCTTCTGCTTTATAGTTCTACTTTTAAAAACCTTTTTGATTACATCGGGTACCAAGATAATCCAGGATAACCTCCCTATCCCAAGAT
>NW_006439189.1:2013220-2032461 GCF_000325575.1 Pteropus alecto
ATCAGAGTCAAGGTTACTAATATAACAACAATCATTTCATATATTATATATATATATATCAATAATCATTTCATATCTTAAAGCATACGACAAAGGGAGAAATAGTCAAGGATATCCACAAAATCATGATAAAAACAATGAGAGTCTATAGCATTTAAGATAGCAGAAGAAAAATTAAAGACTTGAAAATAGACCAATAGAGAATACATGATCAGAAGAAAAGTGAGAAAACAGAATGAAGAAAAATATGGCCCCAGAAAAAAGTGAGACACATGTACATAATGAGAATACCACATGCAGAGAAGAGAATAAAAAAGAGGCAGAAAGAATATTTGAAGAAATAATGACTGAAAACTTGCTAAATTTGATGAAAAATATTTATATACACATCCAAGTGGAACAGAAAGAGCAAACTAGAATAAACTCAAAGAGATTCACACCCAGACACATCATAGTCAAAATGGTGAAAAAAAGACAAAGGGAACATTTTGGAAAAAAGCATGAGAAAAATGACTCATCATATATCAGGGAACCCCAGTGAGTTTAATAGCTGAAGTCTCATTAGAAACAATGGCAGCTGGAAGGAAAAATTAAGGCATTCTCAGGTAAACAAAATCTGATAGTATCAGTCACTAGCAAATCTACTCTAGCAGAAATACTAAGGGGAGTCCTTTAGGCTAAAATAAAAAAAAAAATAGCAACTTGATCCAAATGAAGAAATAATTAGCACCAGTAATATTAACTACATAGATAAATATAATAAACGGTATAATTGCATATTTATTCCCTTTTCTCCTTTTAACTGATTTAAAAAGTAATTGAATAAAATGATAGTAAATTGTTATAACACATATAAATGTAATTTATTTGACAATAGCAGCACCAAAGTAGAAGACAGGAGAAAAAGCAGTATTGGAGTAAAGAAATGATACTAAATTGTAACTCAAATCCATGGAAAAAAATGAAGAGGGTTAGAAATGTTAAATGATAACATTAATATAAGAGGAATGACATCAGCAAGATGGTAGAATAGTTTTCCACTGTCATTCTCCTAAGTAACATCAATTTTGATATTAATCTATAGATGGGAGTACATTTGTAGGAGTCTGTAATTCCAACATAGAATTTTCAGGAGCATTGGGACAAAAAATCTGAGAATGATGCATTGAAGAAGCTAAGAACAGTTTCACTTTATCTATATCAGCTCTCTCCAAACGTGGCACAACTCAGTGCCAAGAGAAAAGCCCTTGGCCTGTGATTTCTCCTATGGGAAAAAGTGAGAGTATAGTGAATGAGTGCATACCTTCTCCAACTGTGTGGAGTGGTGTTAAAGACATCTACTTATTTTTCAGTCCACCCGGTATACTGACATTGTATGCTCAACTGAGGGGCTGGCAGAGGCTGAGAGCACAGCAGCAATGGTTTAGAACTTGTTAAAGGGGCATGGATCTTATTAAATGTTTCATGGACTCCATAAAGACGCCTACCCAAAAGACACTGGGGATGCCTCACCTGCAGAAACCCCCAAGTGGTTCTATGCATTTCACCCACACAATACCCTGTAGCCACCTCCCTCACATGGCCTTGTGGGCAAGTACAAGCCTTCACATACAGCTAATGAGCACATGAAGAAAGATTACTCAACTTTGTAAGATTAGGGGAAAGTACAAAAACTTGAACACTTCAGGATACCACCCTAGGGAAAGCAGGTGAGAAGCTCTCAGCTTTTTGGAATCAAGAGAAGGTAAAAATCTTAAGAAGGAAACAAGAAATGTGGAATGGCACATCTATAGAAAAACTTTACAAAAGCTTCAGAATCCCTAGTAGAGCTGATTGATGAATGTATTTCTCAAAGTCAAGTAAAGACTGAAGAAAGTGAATGCTTTTTCAAATATGAAGACAGCAACACAAAACTGCAAGGAACACAAAATATCCAAGGTAACATGATACAAGCAAAGGAACACAATAATTTTCCAAGTAATTGACCTTAAGGAAATAGAGATAAATCTTTTGCCTAAAAAATAATTCATAATAATTATTTTAATGTATCTTACAAGCTATAAGATAACACAAATAAGAAGCTCAGTGAAATCAGGAACAAAATGAGAAGTTCGACAGAGATATAAAAATCATAAAAAAGAACCAAACAAAAATTCTGGAGCTGAAGAAAACAATGACTAAATAAAAATGCAATAGAGAGCATCAATAACAGCCTTGATCAATCAGAAAAAAGAAGCTATGAACTCAAAGACAGATCATTTGAAATTATCCAGTCAGAGGAACAAAAAAGTAAAATTAATTTTTTAAAAAGTGAAAAAAGCTTACATGAATCATGGAAAACCATCAAGTGAAACAATAAAATATGCAGACTAATGAAACAGAATAAAGAGCCCAGAAGTGAACCCACACATATATAGTCAACAGATCTTTGACAAGGATGCCAAGGGTACACAATATTAATAGAATAAAGAACAAGAACCATATGGTCGCTTTAGCAAATGGTGAAAGATATTTGACAAAATCCAACAATACTCCATGATAAAGACTGTCAACAAAATATCAATAGAAGGGAACTTTTGTCAACCTGATAAAAAGGTGTGTATAATAAAACCCACAGCTAGCAAAATATTTACTGGTGAGACCAAACGCTTTATAAGGGCAGAATGAAGACAAGGATGGCCTCTCTCACTACATTTATTAAACATTTCTCTAGATTTTCTAGTGAAATAATTCAGCAATAAAATAAAATATATTCATCCATATTAAAAGGAAAGGAGTAAAACTATAATCACAAAGTTAAAAAAAAACTTTATGTAGAATATCTTAAGGAATCTATCAAAAACACTATTAAGTAATATACAAGTTACAGCAAAGTTATAAGGTACAATATCAAGATATAAAATCAATTACATTCCTACATGCTAGCAAAGCGAAATTAAGAAAACAAATCCTCTTTTAATAACATCAAAAATAAAATACCTAGATATAAGTTTAACGATAAAATCATATGAAAATATGCTCAATATCACTAATCATCAGAGAAATGCAAATTAAAGTGACAATAAGAAATCACCTGATACCTGTCAGAATGGCTATCATCATACATCAACAAACAATAAGTGTTGGCAAGGATATCGAGAAAAGAAAACCCTCCAACGGTGTTGGTGAGATTGGAAATTGGTGCAGCCATTATGGAAAATAGTTTAGAGTTTCCTCAATAATTTAAAAATAGAACTACCTTATGACTAAGCAATTCCACTTCTCGGTATTTATCTGAAGAAATCCAAAACAGTAAGTCAAAAAGATATATGCATCTCTATGTTCACTGCATCACTATTTACAATAGCCAAGATATGGAAGCAACGCAAGTGCCCATTAATAGACAACTGAATAAAGAAGAGGTGGAATATATATACAATGGAATATTACTAAGCTATACAAAAATAAAATGAAATCTTACCATTTGAGACAACATGAATGGACCTAAAGTGTATTCTACTAAGTGAAATAAGTCAGATAAAGAAAGATAAACACCATATAATCTCACTTGCATGTGAAATCTAAAAACAAAACAAACAAACCAACAAAACAGAAACAGACTCATAGGTACCGAGAACAAACTAGTGGTTGCTGGATGGAAGGGGACTTGGAGGCTGGGATTAAAAAGTAAAAATTGGTAGTTACAAAATAGTCATGGTAATGTAAAGTACAACACAGGGAATATAGTCAATAATACTGTAATAATTATGTATAATTCCAAAGCATGTGAGGGGAATCACTTCATAAATAATATAAATGTCTAAAGATTACATTGCATACCTGAAACTAATATAAAATAATAGCTAATGTCAACTGTAATTAAAAAAAATTAAATTAAATTTAAAAAATTTACAGAGAAGTGCAAGAGTTTTATGCTGAAAACTACAAAAATCATCATGGAAAGAAATTAAAGAAAATCTAAATGAATAGAAAGACATAGTTATGTTTTTGGATTGGTAGACTGAACAGAGATGTGATGTCAATACTCCCCAAAATAATACAGATCAGTGTGCTCTCTATTAAAATTTGAACTGCTCTTAGTGCAGAATTTGACAATCTGTCCCTCAAAGCCACATATAGATGTAGGGTAGGGACCCATAAAAGCTAATAAAGTTTGAAAACAAACAACAAAATTGAGGGACTCACACATCCTGATTGTAAGATTTAATACAAAGCAAGAGTAAATAAGATATTGTGGTGCTGGCATAAGATAGAGAGAGTAATTAAAGATATTGAGAATTCAAAAATAAACACTTACAGTTGTGATCAATTCATTTTCAACACTTGATTTTAGCCAAAAGGCCAGGAAATGATCTTCCCAGCACAACTAAATGGGGGAAAGAATAACCTTTTCTATAAATAGTGGTGGGTCAAATAGGTATCTACATGCAACATAATAAAATTGGACCCCTACCTCAAACCATGTAAAAATTAACTCAAAATACATAATAGACCTAATTAGTTAAAAGTTAAAAACTCTGCAGGAAATCATAGTAGTAAATCTTTGTTATTTTGGATTTGGAAATGGTTTATTTGATATGCCAAAAACAAAAGCAGCAAGAAAATAAATTGTATTGTATCAAAATTAAAAACGTTTGTGCTGTAAACAATACCATCAAAAAATAAGACAACCCATAGAATGGGAGAAAATATTTGCAAACTTTATAATTGATAATGGTCATGTGTGGACATATATACAGACTACCTCAAAAACTCTTACACCTCAACAATAAATAGCTTAAAAAATGAGAAAATGATTTGCTTAGACATTTCTTTAAAGAAGATATAGAAATGTAAAATAAGTATATGAAAAGATGCTCAACATTATTAGTTATTAGAGAAATGAAAATCAACACCTTCATGATATATAACTTCACATTTACTAAAGTGAGAATAATAATAAAAGTAATAACAAATGTTGAGGAAAATTTGGAGAAATTAGAAATATCATATACTCCTGATATAAATATAAAATGTTATCTCCTCTTTGGAAAATAGTCTGTCGATTCCTCAAAATTTAAACATAGACTTACCATATGACCCAGCAATTTTACTACTAGTTATATATCTAAGAGAAGTGAAAACAAATGTCCACACAAAAACTTGTACACAAATATTTATTGCAGTTTTATACATAACAACCAAATGTAGAAACAACTTAAAAATCTATCAACTGATGAATGAAGAACTAAAATATGATATATCCATATAATGCAATATAATTTGGCCATAGATAGGAATGAAGCAATGAGGCATGCTACAAAATAGATGGACCTCAAAAACATTATGCTAAGTGAAAGAAACCAGTCACAAAAGACATATATTGCATGATTCCTTTTTTTTTTTTTTAGATATAATTTCCATAGCATTGTATAAGTTTAAGGTGTTTTTGGTTCACAAACTTCTCTGGTTATAATCTGATAACGGCTCCCATATGTGGAGGACAGGGAGAGACCAAAGAAAAAGTCAGACCTCTCCAGATTGTTTGATTACATGCTTAATAAGCAAGGGAAGTTACTAGGTTTGTCTTTTGCAGTGTAAGATGAGTAGTTTTCTGCACCTGACTGCCAGAATCTTAAAAAAATTATGTAGAGGACTTAAGTGGGTTCAGTCATGTACTCAGTCCAAATAATCTCATCACGGCATTACTGACTCAAGGCTTTGTCCTTGGGCAGCTTCTAGGAGTGAAGAAGACAAGCAAAGTGCACATTTCAAGCACAAGGGATGAGGGGGAAGCCTCCAATTGCTTGAGTCCACCTCGTGAGTCAAACTGGTGGCCACATCTTCTTGATGACCTTCCTCAACAGGTATAAAACATGTTGATTTGATGCATTTATATATTTCAATATGATTACCACTGTGGTAATAATAATTATGTCATGTCACATACTTTCATTTTGTGGTGAGAATATTTAAGATCTATTCTCTTAGCAACTTTGAGGCATATAATATGGTACTGTGAACTATAATCATGATGCTGTATATCAGATTATTTATTTTCTACCTAAAAGTTTATACTTTTTGACCAATGTGAAATGTCCAAGATAGATAATTCTAGAGTTAGAAAGTAGGTTTATGGTTGCTTAAGACTTGGAATAAGGTATTAGAAATGAGTGGTGATGGGTACAGGTTTATTTTATTTATTTTTGGAGTTATGTAAATCTTCTAATCTTAGACTCTTGTGATGGCAGCTAAACTCTGTGAATATACAGATATCCCGAATTTTATACTTTAAAAAGATAAATTGTATGGTATGTGATTTGCATCTCAATAATGATTATTTAAACAACAACAACAACAAAAAAAACAGCGAAAGCTAAAAGTTGGAACAAAGTAAGAAATTCAGTTACAATATCCAAATTGATCTATGTCCTTCATGTTCTCATACTAATGTAAACACGGTTTTCTTATTTTCAACTTTTAGAATAATCTGTAGACAAAGTCTAGACAACTTAAATTGTTACTGAAAAGTATGTACATGCTTTTAATATTTGCAATAAAAATGTCTTCATATAGGGAACAAGTGTGAGATAATGGAAAGGAGCAAGAGAACTAATGTGGAAATACAAGTACTCATATTTTTATCTTACAAACTGCTAATTGAGAGATCCTGTTTGTGTTTGATTAAACAAGACATTAGGGTTTAACTATATTATTTATAAAAACAGTAAATACAGGTACCAAAAATAGAGACGTGATTATATTTGCATGTTATTTATTTGGTGGGGTATAAGCAAGCTTATTTCTAATCTATTATATTAGGAATTCAAAATATTCATGAGTCAAAATTTAACAGTATAAGCATATTACTTAGAGACATGGAAATGACAACCAGAAGAAGTAGTCAAAATATTTAAGAATGGTTCTCTCAGAAGAGGTGTAGAGCCTAAGATTGTTTTTATAATAAGTTCTTCTCTATTATTTAATTAAAACATACTATTTGATTTAAAAATGTATTTTGAGTATATGAGTTTGAAAATTTCTTTAAAGAAAAACCAACAGTGATCATTGAAAATTTATGATTACAAATAAAATTAAGTGCTGAAAATACTCTGGACATGAAGACATTCCTAGAAGTATTTACTGTAGTACCATCTCCATGTATGGTGATAAATACATATCATATTTTCCCTTTATTCTGAGATAGAAAAATCTAAGTCCTAAGAAGGGACCAAAAATTTTTTTAAGAATGAAAATATACCTTGATTGATACCTTCTAAATTATGGACAGGCTGAATATCAGTATCCACAACTCCTCGGTGGCTTGATATGTTACTAAAAACCATGAGAAAATTGATGGGACTGAAAGAAAATTAATTTGAAAAAAATGAAAGGAACAGAGTCTGACTTGCGAAATTTTCTACCATGGTATGTTACTAAGAAGAGTCATTCATAGCTGAATTAAAACTGAACTCTGAATTTTCATAGTCAGATAAACTAAGAAAATAGCAGGAAAGAATGTAAGCCTTGAAAGGAAATGCAGCACTGTATAAGCTTCTTCTGTAAGAATAGCTATTAGAAGTTATAATAAATGATTTTAAATTGGGTGCAGAAATCTTTCCATTTTATTTCAAAAACTAACATATTCTGAGTTCTCTGTTACCCTTTCCTCAAATTTAGTTACAATATATAGAAAGACACACAATACAAAGAAAACTAAATATTTTTCATACACTAATAACTATGTTTGGTAAATACAGGAAACAAGAACACACACGGAGGTTATGCATATCTTATTAGACTATAATTTCCTACTTCTCAGAGAAGAAAAAAAACTTTAAGAGTCAGAGACATTTTCCTTATTATAACTGCTAATAAGGATGTTGGAAAAATGGAATGTATAAGTGTATTGTAACATCCAACTTAAATATCAAATAATTATTAAGCTTGGCAAAATATTTACCAAGATTTTATTACTAAAAAAAAGGAGACAAAGATATTTATTCTAACATCTTCTGTTTAACATTATACTGGAGGTTCTAGTCAAGGCAATTATGCAAGAAAAAAATTAAAACCAGATAGGAAAGGAAGAAGATATGATTTTATATATAGAAAATCCAAAGGAATCCACAAAAGAACTATTAGAACTGATAAACAAGTTCAACATGTTACGGTATACAATATATATATTAAAACTTCGGTTGAATTTCTATGACTTAACTTTGAATAATTCAAAAATGAAATTAAAAATACGACATTTTACATAAGCATCTAAAAGAACAAAATATTTAAGAATAAATTTAACACAAGAAGCACATTACTTGTAAGTTGAAATTAACAATGGACTTTGGGTTAAGATGGTGGAGTAGATAAATGTTGTACTTGCCTCCTCTCACTATCGCATTAAAATTACAACTAAAGAACAACCATCACTGAGAACTGCCTGCAGTCTAGCTGAACAAAAGTATTGCAACTAAAGATGTTCAGATGAAGTCATGATGAGATTGGCAGGAGGGGTGGAGACATGAAATGAGCTGGTCCCACATCCACTTGTAAGTTAAAAATCAAAAGAGATATCCTTAAGGGGCAAAGGATCACGCAACCATACCAGGCTCCCCAACCCGAGGTTCCAGTGCTAAGAAGAGAAGTTCCCACAACTTCTGGCTGTGGAAAGCAGCAGAAATTGTGGCTGAAGAGTGGCTGGAGTACCAGGTGCCCTTCTTAAAGGGCTGGAGCAGGAAGTTACTCACTAATAAACTCACTCACTATGAGCTCCAACACTGAAGCAGCATCTCAAAGGCAACAGAAACGTATGCAGAGGGGCTGAATTGTCTGGGTTCTGGATGAGGATTGGAGGAGAAGCTTTCTCCTAGACAGAAGTTATGGCAGAAGACATTGTTCCTTTGTTGAGCCCTCCCTCTTCTACCATGCAGATGCAGGTAGCCACCATAACTGAGTCTCCATTAATCTGGCTAAAGCTCACCCCATCCTGTTGATTACTTGAGACCTCACCCCACACAACTTGCAGGCAAACCCAAGCTACTTCCAGTGACTTTTCTTGGCAATGGCCTGTCTTGGCTCATGCTCTAGACTTCCTTAAAATCTCTCAAAGGTTTATAAACTACAAATAAGCAGCATCTGGCCTCACCATGCCTTGTACCTCTTGCTGAGCATTCCTGAGATTGGCACTAGTGGCAGTCGTCCTTGGTTCATGGTTTGGCTTTTGGAGGCACCTCCAATCAAGCAGAATAGTGGCCACCTGTGGATTGCTTGGCAGCTCATGCTAGGTAGTCCTGGGCTGGACACAGTCCATAGTTGAACTTTGTCTGCAGTGGCTCTCCTCCCAAAAGGGCTGGGGGCCAGCACATTGGGTGACTGGCTTTATTCTGAGCCTGAGAAACACCCAGGCTGCATCAGAGGACAACACCTACAAAGGGCAGACTGTGCAGGCACCAGAGCACTGCTAAAGCAAATCCTGCTCCATAGCATCAACCCCTGCACAACAGCTTCTCCACGGTTGTCACTGGGCGGTGCTCACAAACAATCAGCATCAGGGTGAATCTCTCCAATGATTGTGTAAATAGCAAACAAAGCTCAACTACAACAGGAGTTCATGCATAATCTACACAAGGAACAGAGCTGGAACACCCAGCTCAGTTGTCCAGGGGACTTCACTGCTGGGCCCCACAAGATTTCAACTACATAAGGTTATTCTACTAAGACCAAGAGATGTAGCAGCTCTATGTAATACACAGAAATAAACACAGGAAGGCAGTCAAAATGGGGAGGTAAAAAATGTCCCAAGTAAAATAAAAGAACACAGCTTAAAAAAAAAAAAGAAAAAAGAAAAAAGAAAAAGAAAATTAAACAAAATGGAGACAAGTAGTTTACCAGATATATAGTTCAAAACACTGGTTATAAGCATGCTCAATAAATTTAGGGGAAGAGTAAAAGAACTCAGGGAGAATTTTACAAAAGAGATAGAAAACACAAAAGTAGAGATAGAAAACATTAAAAAACAATCAGAAATGAAGAATATAATATCTGAAATAAAGTATACATTAGAGGGAATCAACAGTAGATTAGATGAAGCAGAGGACCAAATCAGTGATTTAGATAATAAGGTAACAGAAAACACCATATCAGAGCAGCAACAGGAAAAAAAAATAATTTAAGGGGTCCTGGAGACAACATTAAGCATACCAGCATTTGCATAGTAAGGGTATCAAAAGGAGAAGAGCAAGAGCAAGGGATTGAAAAACTATTTCAAGAAATAAAGGCAGAAAACTTCCATAACTTGGTGGAGGAAATAAACATACAAGTCCAGGAAGCAAAGAGTCCTAAACAAGATGAACCCAAACAGGCCCATGCCAAGACACATCATAATTAAAATGCCAAAGGTTAAAGACAAATAGAAAATCGTAAAAGAAGCAAGAGAAAAGTAGTTACCTACAAGGGAACTCTCATAAGATTATCAGACGACTTCTCAACAGAAACTTTGCAGGTCAGAAGGGATTGACACAAATATTCAAAGTGGAAAAAGCAAGGACCTACAACCAAGATTACTCTACTCAGCAAAGCTATCATTTGGAATGAAAGGGCAGATGAAGAGCTTCCCAGGCAAGTAAAAGCTAAAGGAGTTCATCACCACCAAATCAGTATTACAATAAATGTTATAGGGACTTCTAGATGAAGAAGAAAAAATATATCAAACATATAAATGATAAAATGATAATAATGACATATTTATCAACAATTACTTTAAAAGTAAATGGATTAAATTCTCCAATCAAAAGATAGGGTGGCAGAATGGATAAGAAAACAAGGGCCTTATATATGCTGCCTACATGAGACTCACTTCAGATTGAAAGATACACACAGACTGGAAGTAAAGGGATGGAAAAAGATATCTCGTGGAATGGAAATAAACAACAACAACAACAACAAAAAGCTGGGTTAGCAATATTTACACCAGGCAAAATAGACTTTACAACCAAGGCTATAACAAGAGACAAAAAAAGACCCAGCAATCACACTGCCGGATATTTTTTGGAAGAAATCCAAAACACTGTTTTGAAAGGACATGTAAATCCATATGTTTATTGCAGCTTTATTTACAACAGACAAGATATAGAGGTAGCCTTGTGTTCATCAATGGATAAAGAAGAGGTGGTAAACATATACAATGTGATATTTCTCAGCCATAGAAAATAATGAAATCTTGCCACCTGCAACAACATGGACAGATCTAGAAGGTATTGTGCTGAGTGGAATAATCAAACAGAGAATGATAAATGTCATATGATTTTAATTAAATGTGGAATTTAAAGGATAAAATAATAAAAAAAACCTAACAAAACAGAAACAAAACAAACCCACATATGTACAGAGAAGATATTGATGGTTCTCTGTCCATATGTGGGTTTATTTTGTTTTAGATAGTGCATGGAAAAGTGGAAGGGATTCAGAATTACAAATTGGTAATTACAAATTGGTAGTTACAAATAGACATGGGGATATAAACTATAGCATAAGAAATATAGTCAATAATATTGTAATAAATATGTATGGTGTCAGATCAGTACTAGATTTATTTAGGTGATCACTTCAAAAGTTATATAAATGTCTAATCATTATGTTGTACACCTAAAACTAATATATTATTGTATGCCAACTCGAATTTAAAAGGATAGATAATAAATAAATAAGAAAGAAAGAAAGGAAGGAAGGAAGGAAGGGCATATTCTGCAGACTATCTCTTGGGTTAAACTTTTCCCAGTAGAATGCAAAGTCTCTTGGAGAGAAAGAAAGAAAGAAAGAAAGAAAGAAAGATGTTTAACATGGAAACATTGTAGAATTGAGGACTTAAATTTTTGACTTTAGAAATTTGGTTTTGATTCTATTGAAACCAAATAGAAATAGCACAAAGGGCTCTCTCTGTTATTGAATTGATGGAAAAAATAAAATTTATATATGCTTTACATCATTTAAACCTTAAAATATTTCCAAATTACAGGGACAGGCTGGATCCATACTACCACAGAACGGTTTTAATAAAGTGGCAATGGCACTTAATACTTATTAAGGTAGCTCCTTTGGAACTGTTTCTTTGTACAAGATCTTAGGTCCTCAAGAAAAAATTTACAGCAATGTACTCTGAGAGCATCAAGCTAGATCTGGGAGGGATGTTGTGCCCTCTGAATATATAGTGATGGACAGACATGCTTCTCTATGCTTAAACAAGCCAGTGGCTCTCTGATTGGAATCTAATCTGTGCACTCAAAACTGAGGTACTGTAAGTGAGAGGGAATCTATTGTCAGATTCCACAAAGAAGAACACAGAAATCCATCCCTCTTCTGGGTATTTATCCTAAGAAACCTCCAAAAAAACTACTTTGAAGGGACATGTAAATCCCCATGTTCATCACAAAATTATTTACAATAGTCAAGATATGAAGGCAACCCGAGTGTCCATCGATAAATGAATGGATAAAGAAGAATTCATATATATATTACACAGCCATAAGAAAAGATGAGATGCTGTCATTTGTGACTACCTGGATGGATCTTGAGATTATCATTCTAAGCAAAATAAGTCATACAGAAAAAGTTGAGAACCATATGATTTCACTTATACATGGGATATAAATCTGAAAGCAATAAATGAACAAGAAAATCAAACAGAGACTCAAAGACACAGATGACAGTTTAGTGGTTACTAGGAAAAAGAGAATGCTACTACAGATGTAGTACTAATTTTAAAGAACACCATAAACAATTATAAGCCAGTATATTTGAATATGTGGATAAATTTCTTGAATAGTACAAAACAGAAAAATTGATACAAGAATCAATGTAAATATGAATAGCTTATATAAATTAAAGAATTCATTCTGTAATTTCAGAACCACATGGCTTAACCAGTAGTGTGCTCTAGAGGATATAACACCAATCTTATACAAAACTTTCTAGAGAATAGAAAACTCAGGATAAATCCCCATTTATTTTATGATGTCTAAATAATATTTATACCCAAACCTGACAGGGACACTAGAAGAATAGAAAATTACAGATCAAACTCTTAAACAAAAATGCAAAATTTCTAAATTAAATATTAGCAAAGCAAATCTTGGGGTATATAGAAAGGATAATTTATGATAATCAATTAGACTTTATTCCTGAAACATGAGACTGTTCAACATTTTAAAAATCAATCAATGTAATTCACTATCATAACAGAATAACGGAGAAAGCAATATGATTCTCTTAATAGATATACAATAAAACATTTAGTAAAATTTATGATACAATTCTTAGAAGCCTTAGAGATATTAGGAAACTCCCTAATCTAATGAAAATTATAAGAATAAAATAACTGACATAAAAACAAATGCTGAATGATTGAATGTTCTTTTCTTAAGCTCAGAAACAAATACAAATATCTTTTATCATCACTTCTATTCAAATTATACTGGAGAAATTCTGGTTCCAGGGAATATGAAATAAGAGCCCGTTTTCCTTTCTCTCCCACTGAATGCATCTATAAAATGTGGACAGAATACATGATACGGCTATTCAGAAATATGAAAACTTAATAACAGCAGGCAAATTGGGGGAAATTGTTAGAATTTCATGTACCACCAAATTGACCATGAGTTTATTACTGTTTTTTTCTGGTTTCCTTTAACCTAAACTCACCATAGCAACATACCTAGAAGTAAGCATTATAGTACACACAGAAATAGCTCCAGAGAAACCCTCTAGCTTTAGCTAGAGAACCAAGAAAGGGGATCCTTAATGCTCAGAGAGTGTGGAAGTCACTTATTTTTTTTCCTCTGTGTGTGTGTGTGTGTGTGTGTGTGTGTGTGTGTGTGCGCACCAGCAATCAGAAAATTCGATGATGGCAGAGGCAATATCTAATAATAAGAGACTGAAGGAGGCAAACGGTGAGGAAGGGTGATCTTCCTCTTCATTTAGTGGAGCTATGTTTCCAAGAGGGCGGGTTTCTGTTCTTATGTTACTTGAATCCAGAAAGTTATGGGGAAATCATGGAGAGTGGGAAGCTTTGAAAAGTGACTCCATAAACTTTATAAAATTACTCTCATGCCAAATTGATTCAGATTAGCATACCAAAGTCACTGGAGAGCTCTGCCAACCATACACTATCAACTAGGTCACCGACTATAAACTGAGGACATACTTGAAGAGCACTACAAAGGCTGTGAAAAGTGAGCTGATATGGAAACCATAAGTTGTATAAAGAAGTCCAGAACTTTCAGCCTTAAACTAACCAGGGCTAAAAATAAAATCAACATTTTCTATAGAATTTAAGTAAGACACATAGTTTCATAATCTAATAATCAAAATGCTCTGGGTAAAATTCTAAATTATGTGTTATATAAAGCACCATGAACATTTAAACCCCGTGGGGAAAAGGCAGTTAACAGGTACCAAAGGCCAAGAAGACACTGATGTTGGCATTATCTGACAAAGATTCTAAAGCAGTTATTACATAAAGAAAACTATCTTTTCGCAATAATATAAAAAAATACTTAGGGATAAATTGAACTGAGGGAAAAGATTTATACACTAAAAAGTATAAGATTCTTGATGAAAGAAACTGAAGAAGACTCAAACAAATGGAAAGATATCCTGTGTTCATGGGTCAGAAGAATTAATATTATTAAAATGTCCACATACCTGGGTATTGCATATATGGATTCAGTGCAATACCTATCACAACCCTAATGACATTTTTCACATAAATACATAAAAATAATCCAAAATTTGTATGGAACTACAAAAGACCCCGAATAGCTCAAGCAATCTTGAGAAAGAAAAAAAAAAAAAGTTGGAGACATCATACTTCCTGATTTCAGGCCAGGAGGAATTGATACAAAATATTTAAAGTGATGAAAAGCTAGGACATACAACCAAAATTACCCTACCCAACAAAGCTATCATTTAGAATCAAAGGACAGATCAAGTTTCCCAGATATGAAAAACTAAAAAAGTTAATACCACCAAACCTGTATTACAAGAAATGTTAATGTGACTTCTTTATGAAGAAAAAAATCAAAATTATAAATATAAATAAAATGGCAATAACTACATATTCATCAACAATCACTTTAAAAGTAAATGAATTAAATGCTCAAATCAAAAGACATAGAGTGGTGAATGGATAAGAAAACAAGATCCTTACATAAGCTGTCTACAAGAGATACACTTCAGAATGAAAAACACATACAGATGAAAAGTAAAAGCATGGAAAGAGATATTTCATGAAAATTAGAAAAAAATCTTGGGTAGCAATATTTATACAAAACACAATAGACTTTAAAACAAAGGTTATAATAAAAGACAAATAAGGAGGACATTACATAATGGTAAAGGGATCAATCCAACAAGAGAATATAATCATAGTAAACATTTCTGCACTCAACAATGGAGCACTTAAATATATAAAATAAATATTGATCGACATGAAAAAAGAGATATACAGAAATACAGTCATGGTAGAGGAATTTAACACCCCACTGACACCAATAAACAAATCTTCCTGATAGAGAATCGACAAGAAACCAGAAGTCTTAAATGACACACTAGATCAGATGGATTTAATTGATATTTTTAGAATATTTAACCCCGAAGCAGAAGAATATACATTCTTTTCATGTGCATATAAAGCTTTTTCCAAGATAGACCACAATGAATAGGTTAAAGATTAAATTAAAAAAAAAAAGGAATCCAAATATACCTTAAAATGAACGAAAATGAAAACAGAATGACCCAAAATCTATTTGACACAGTGAAGCAGTCCTAAGAAGAATTTTTTTTAGTAATACAGACCTTTCTTAAGAAACAAAGAAACAAAAAATCTCAAATAATAATCTGATCTTACACTTAAAGGAGCTAGAAAAAAAAAACAAAAACAAAAACAAAACAGCAAACAAGGCCTAACATGAGTTGAAGAAATAAAATAATAAAAAATACCTGAGCGGAAATAGCAAAATAAAGTCTTAAAAAATACAAAAGATTGATGAAAACAAAAGCTTGTTTTTTGAAAAGATAAATGGAATCAATACACCTTTAACCAGACTCATTAAAAACAAGAGAGGACTCAAATAAATTAAATCATAAATGAGAGAGAAGTGACAACTGACACCACATAAATACAAAGGATTATAAGAAAATACTATGAGCAATTATATGCCAACAAATTGGACAATTTGGTAAAAATGGATACATTCCTAATTCATAATTTTCCACGATTGAGTCAAGAAGAAAAAGAAAATCTGAACTGACTGACTACAAAGTAAGGAAATCAAATAAGTAAGCAAAAAAAATCCCATTAAAGATCCTGGACCAAATGGCTTCACAGGTGAATTTTACCAAGTATTCAAAGAAAAATTACATCTATTCTTCTAAACTATATCAAAAAAATTCAAGAGGACAGAAGGCTCTCACCCTCATGTTATGAGGCCACAATTACCTCGATTCCAAAGCCAGACAAAGACATTACAAAGAAATGAAAACTATAGACTGATAGCCCTTATGAGTATAGATGCAAAATCTTCAACAAAATATTAGCAAACCCGATTAAGCGATATATTAAAAAAAATCATATACCATGATCAACTGGGATTTATTACTGGGATGTGAGGGTGGTTCAATTTTTACAAATCAATTACTGTGATACACCAAATTAAAAAATGCATTTTTAATGATTATATCAGTAAATGCAGAATAAGCATTTGACAAAATCCAGCATCCATTTATGGTAATAGCTCTCAGCGAAGTGGGAATAAAAGGAACATACCTCAAAATAATAAAGGCCATATATGACAAAACTACAGCTAACGTTGTACTAAATGATGAAAAGCTAAAAGCATTTTCCTTAAGATCAGAAACAAGAAAAAAGTGTCCATTTTCACCTCTTTTATTCAATGTAGTATTGGAAGTCCTAGCCACAGCAATCAGACAAGAAAAAAAATATTGTCATTCAGATTGGAAAGGAAGAATTAATATTATCATTATTTGCAGATGACCTTACATTATAGAAAGAACCCCAAAGATTTAACCAGAAAACTATTACAACTAATAAATAAATTCAGTAAAGTAGAATACAAATTAAGATTTAGAAATTAGTTGCATATTTATACACTAATATTGAACCATAAGAAAGAAATATTATGAAAACAATACCATTTATAATTGCATCAAAAAATAAGATGCCTAGGAATAAATTTAACCAAGGAAGTAAAAGACCTGTACTTAGAAAATGATGACATTGAAGAAAGAAATTGAAGAAGATACCAATAAATGGAAGCATATACCACACTCATGGGTAGGAAGAATAAACATTGTTAAAATGTCCATTCTACCCAAAGAAATCTAAAAATTCAATGCAATCTCTATCCAAATACCAATGACATTTTTTACAGAACTAAAACAAATAATCCTAAAGTTTATAGAAAACTATAAAAGACTTCAAATAGCCATAACAATCTTGAGAAAGAACAAAGTGGGAGATATTATGTTACCTTTTATCAAACTATACTGCAAGCCTATATTAATCAAACCAGCATAGTACTGGCATGAAAACAAACACATAGGTCAATGGAACAGAATAGAGAACTCATACATAAGCCTATGCCTATATGATCATTTAATCTTGGACAAAGGAGGCGAGAATATACAATGGGGTAAAGCCAATCTATTCAATAAATGGTGTTGGGCAAATTAGACAGATATGTGCAAAAAAGTGAAACTGGACTACATTCTTACATCGTATACAAAAATGGACTCAAAATGGATTAAAGACATAAATGCAAGACCCGAAACCATAGAACTCTCTTACATTGCTCTTAGTAATATTTTCCTGGTACATCTCCTTGGGCAAGGAAAACAAACAAAAATAAGCAAATGAGACTACATCAAACTGAAAAGTTTTTGCACAGCAAGAGAAACTGTCAACAAAACGAAATGACAACCTATCGAAAGGGAGAAGATATTCACCAATGATATATCAGATAAAGATTTGATATCCAAAATTTGTAAAGAACTCAGTCATACAAACCAACACCAAAAAACAAACAATCCAATTAAAAATGGACAGAGGATCTGTATAGACATTTCCCCAAGAGGAAATACATATGAAAAGATGTTCAATATCACTAATCATAACATAAATGCAAATTAAAACCATAATGAGATATCACTTTACACCTTTAATTATGGCTATTATTAATAAGTCAAAGTACAACGATTTTTGGAGAGGATGTGGTGCAGCCACTATGGAAAACAATTTGGAGCTTCCTCAAAAAATTAAAAATGGAACTTCCTTATGACTGAGCAATTCCACTTCTGAGTATTTATCTGAAGAAAACCAAAACACTAATTCAAAAAGTTATATGCACTCCTATGTTCACTGCATCACTATTTACAATAGCCAAGATATGTAAGCAACCTAAGTGCCCATTAATAAATGATTGAATAAAGAAGAAATGGTACATATACACAACAGAATATTATTCAGCCATAAAAAATTAAATCTTACCATTTAGGACAACATGAATGGACTTAGAGTGTATTTTGCTAAGTGACATAAGTCAGAAGAGACAAAGACCATATGATCTCATTTATGTGTGAAATCTAAATAACAAAATAAATAAACAAACAAACAAACAAAACAGAAACAGACTCATAGATACAGAGAAAAAACTGGTGGTTGCCAGATTGGGGTTAGGCATCCAGGTGAAAAATGTGAAGGCATTAAAAAAGTATAAATTGGTAGTTATGAAATAGTCACGGGGATTTAAAGAACAGCATAGAGAATATGGTCAATAATGTTGTAATGATTATGTATGGTGCCAAGTGGGTACTAGACTAATTGGGAGGATCACTTCATAAATTATATGAATGTCTAACCACTATGCTGTACACCTGAAACTAGTATAAGATAATGTTGAATGTCAACTGTAATTGAAAAATAAAAAAGAAGGAAAGATTCTAATCAATAATTGACTATTTCACTTCAAGAAACTAGAAAAAATATGGATAAAAAAACACATCAAGCAGAGTTAAGGAAATAAAGATAACAGCAGAAATGAATGAAATTAAAAAGCAAAAAAACCCATCAAGACCAAAATCAATGAAACCAAAGCTGTTTCTTTTTGGCAATTAATAAAATCAATGATCTCTAGCAAGACTTACAAAGAAAAAGAGTGAGAAGCAAAATGACCAATATCAGAAAGGAA
>NW_006439189.1:2032477-2062141 GCF_000325575.1 Pteropus alecto
CAGACATTAAAAGGATATTAAGAGAATTCTAGAAACAATTTCACATATATAAATTCAACAACTGAGATGAGATGAAATGTATCAATTCTAAAAAGGCACTGTGGTGGGCTTTAAACTGCCCCTCCCAAAATATTTGCACATCATAATCACGGGAAGGTGTGAATGTTACCTTGTATGGCAAAATGGGACTTCTCAAATGTGACTTAGTTAAAAATCTTAATATAGGGAAATTATCTTATATTATCCAGTTGAGCCCAATGTAAGCACAAGGTTTCTTATAAAAGAAAAGGCAATGTAAAGACAGAGGTAGATAGGGAGATTTGAAATTGCTATGCTGCTGGCCTTGAAGATTGAAGAAGGTCTTCTGCGCCAAGTATGGCAAGAAATGTAGCTCAGAAGCTGAAAAAAGCAAGAGATGAATGATCCCCTATAGTCTCTTGAAGGAGTGCAGCTCAGCCAACATCTTGATTTGAGCCCAGTGAGACTCATTTAGACATTTTGACCTCCAGAACTGTAAGGAAATAGATTTATATTATTTTAAGTCATGTAGTTTGTGGTAATCAGTTACAGAAACAAGAAATGTAATACAGCTACAAACAAACAAACAAAAATCACCTAATGTGAAGTAAATAACATGAATTGTTTTATAACAAAGTAATTGAAATAGTAGTTAAAAACCAATAAAAATGAGAGTCTCTAGGCCCGTATGGTTTCCTTCGTGAAATCTACCAAACATTTAAAGAAGAAATAACACCAATTCTATACAAGAACTTCCAGAAAATAGAATAGATGAGAATAGTCTGCATGTCACTTTGTGAAGTCATCATGAACCTGATAGCAAAACCAGACAGTATAAAAAAGAAAACTACAGGCTAACATCCCTCATAAAGATAGATGCAAAAAATCTCAACAAAATATTAGCAAATCTAATTCAACAATGCATACAAAGAATTGTATACAACAGCCAAGTGGTATTTATCCTAGCTAATTAATGACCAAGTGGGCTTTTTCCAGGGAATACAAGACAACTTCAATATTCAGAAATAAATTAATGTAATTCACCATACAATTAGCTTTAAAAAATAAAAACATATACTGAAAAAGCATTTGACAATATACAATATTCTTTCGTGATAGAAATGTAGCAATTTAAGAGTAGAGGGTCCTTACTCAACTTGACAAAGTGTATCTAAAAATATCCTATAGCTAACATTATACTGAATAGTGAAATATTAAAGTTTTTCCTGCTAAAATGGGATTAAGGCAAAGATTTTCACACTCACCCCACCTATTCCACATTATACTGGAACTCTTAGCAGAATATAGCAAATACATGAGTAAATGGCATCACACATTGGTAAGGAAAAAATAAAATTGTTTCTATTTTCAGACAACGTGATTGCCCATGTAGAAAATCTTATGTACCTACACAAAAACTCCTAGAACTAATTAGAGTTTATCAAGGTAACAGGATACAAATTCAACACTCAAAAATCAATTATATTTTAATACACAGGTTATACTTGTGTATTTTCACCAAAAGAGATACTAGAATGTTTATAGCAACATTATTCATAACAGCTACAACCAAAAATGACATAAATATTCATTAATATTAGAGTAAATAAATGCATTATGGTATATTCATACAGTGGAATGCTAGACAACAATGAAAATAAATAAATTATTGCTATACGTAACAACACATAACAATGTTGAAGAAACAAGTCAGACAAAAAGAAGACATCAGACACAACTCCATTTATAAAGTTTAATAACAAACAAACTGTAGTAAAGAAATCAGTGATTTTCTTTTGGAAGCAGGCAGGGGTATTTACTGTGAGGAAGTATGTGGTAGGCTTTTCAAGTGTTGGTAATGTTCTATTTCTTGATTCAAGGCAAGTTATATGAGTGCATTTACTTTGTAAAAATTACTCAAGCTGCTGAACATTTATGATTCAAACATTTTTCTGTATTTGTATCTGATATATATATGTATATATATAATTCACATAAAGACACGGATAGATATACATTTTTAAATTTTATTAACAGAAGGAAGCAGTTATGACATATTGCTTACAAAAGAGACATGGGGCAACATATAAATATAAAATAGGAGCACAGAGGAAAACCTCATGCAAATTATAAAGTTACATTTATATAATACTGAATCCTACTCCTACCCCTCTCTAATTAAAAGGTAAAATTCTTCATAATGGATTAGAAAAAAAATTACAATATACTTTTGAGATACTTTTATAATAAAGTCCCAGAAAACAAATAAAATTACTGAATGGATATAAATCAATCACATGAAGAGCAAACTTTTAAGCAAACACTGGTGAGGATATAAAAAGTATATATTGGTAATGAGAAAAGAGAGAATAATAATAATATATAATTTTAACATATATTTACCAAATAACACCCATATTAAAAAATAATACAAGGATAAATAGATGAGGTTGGAGGATTAAACTGGCATTACTATTCAGTTATTCAAAGAAACAGGGAGAGAAATTGTTAAAAATATTATTAATATGGTAGAAGTAATATGTAGATATCTGCGATATGTTGAATAATGGTCTCAAAAAGATATGTTCAGGTTCTAACTTTCAGTACCTGTGAATGTGATGTTATTTAGAAGTAGGGTCTTTGCAGATGTAATTAAGGATCTTGAGATGAGATCATCCAATGACCGTGTCCCTACGTGAGACAGGAAAGAAGAAGACACAGAGACATGGGGAGGGGTTGGGGGTGTAGCTCATGTAAAGACAGAAGCAGAAATTGTAGTGATGCATCTAGAAAGCAAGGAATGCCCAGGATTGTCTGCAACCAGCAAAAGCTAGAAAAGGTAAGGAATAAATTGGCCCATGGAGACTTCAAAAGAAGTGTAGCCTTACCAACATCTTTATTTCAAACTTTTAGCCTTTTGTTATAAAATAAATGTCTTTTATTATTCTAAGCCACCAGTCTGAGGTAGTTTGTTACAGCCGATCTAGGAAACAAATACAGATTTTGGTAGTAGGGTGTAGGGTGCTGCTATAACAAATACCTAAAAATGTGGAAGTGCTTTGGGATTGAATAATGGGTGAAGGCTGGTGGAATTTTGATGCACATAATAAAAATTGCATAGATTTCTTTGAAGAGATTGTTGGTAGAAATATGAACGTTAAAAGTTATTCTGGTGAGACTTGTAAGGAAGTGAGGAGAACTAGGGAAAGCTTCCATAATCTTAAAGAATACATATATCACCATAGACCAAATGTTGATAGAAATATGAGCATTAAAGGTGCTTCTGGTGAGGTCTCAGATGGAAATGTGGAACATATTATTGGAAACTGAAGGAAAGATTTTCCTTGTCTCAAATTGACAGAAAAGTTGACTGAATTGTTTTCTACTTTTGGGTGGAAAGCAGAAACTGTAAGTGATGATCCTGGATATTTAGTTGAGATTTCCAAGTAAAATGTTTCTCCTTGCTACTCAATGCAAGAGGAAAATGCCAGAGGAAAAGAAATATATTGAGGCAGGCACTGTTAATCAAAAGGAAAGCAGCACTTGATGATTTGGGAAATTCCCAGACTATCCAGATGGCAAAAAATGCCAGTGTTGGGAGATTCATTGTTTGGAAGGCATACTTTAGGGAGAAATCCAAGGCTGTGGTGGGGTGAGGGGGAACCTCTGCTGAGGAAATTAGATGAATGACTCAAGAATCCAATCAACAGTCTCAGCAGAACCCAGATATAGAGATGAGGTTACCTAGAAAATATCTATGGAGAACCATCTTGTCTAATGGAGTGGATGCTCTGCACATATACAGGAGGCTGTAAGCTTCTTCAGAATGTTGTATTAGCAGAAACATTGCCAGCTTGGACTGAAGGGGATAGAGAGAGAACCAAGTAAAAGAGAGCAGCTAGACTGAAAATTCCTCAAGCAGAAAATAAAAGGCTAATATAGACAGTTGTTGGCAAATCTGTATTATACAGTCTCACTCATAACCTGATTTAGAAGATAAGATTTGGAACTTTTTGAGCTGATGATATTTAGATAAGAGTTTAGAGTTAGAAATGATGCTGTAATGGGTTGAGACTTTTTGGATGTTGGGACAGAGAGAATGTATTTCACTTGTGGGATGGACATGAATTTGGAAGAACCAGAGAGTGAAATTTAGTGGGTTGAATAGGGGCCACCAAAAGATATGTTCGAGTCCTAAGCCCCAGTACCTGTGAAAGTGACCTTACCTGGAAATATAGACTTTGTAAATGTTATTAAGTTAAGAATCTCAAGGTGAGATTATCTTGAATTTAGGAGAGGCCCTACATCCAATGATAGTGTCCCTATAAAATATAGAAAAGAAGAAAACACCAAGACACACAAGGGCAGACAGTCATATAAAGAGAGATTGAAGAGATGCATCTATAAGCCAAGAAAACAAAGGATTGTCTGTAGATAAAAAAGAAAATCTGAAAGAGTCAAGGAAAAATTGTCTCTTAGAGCCTTCAAAGGGAGAGTAGCCCCTCTAACACATTGATTTTGGACAGCTAGCTTCCAGAACTATAAGAGAATAAATTTCTCTTGTCTTAAGCCACTTAGTTTGTAATAATTTGTTACACTAGTCCTAGGAAACTAATTAATATCTAACCAGCAGTTTTATTGTGAAGATTAAGTGAGATAATGTTTGTAAAATGCCTATAGAGGGAGCATATAATTAATGGTAGCTATCATTATTAGCACAGGGAAATCTGTTAATAAATCATACTATTTGTTTAAAAAAGAAAAGCGATATGTAATTATAATAGATGCTAAAACTTCCTTAATGTGGCAAAGAGTAACTGATTTCAAAGATTATTGATATACTTAATATTAATTATTTACTGTACAAACCCCAGAGATAGTCCCATTGGAAAGTAGGAAAAAAATACTGCCATTAAAACAAAACAAAACAAAACATATAATGCTATTTTCTGAAATTACTTGAAATGCTTATTTCAGCAATCCCTGTTATCCTCTATATAAATAATCACACATTGGAAGCATGGAATTCAAACATTAACTTAATGATTAATTGAATAATATTAATGATGCTGTTATTGAGATACTTTACTGCTTCTATCTGCACTGCCCACATAGATATGCCAAATGTTTCAAAAAGTTATCACTTTTCTCTAGATGGACATTATTTATTAATTTTTTTAGAATGTACTGAGACTTAAAAAAATAAATACATGGAAAAGTATTGTAATAGAAAAAAATAATATGTTCTTTTTTGTTGATAGCTTGAATGAATGCTAGAAAATCTAAAAGAATCATCTGAAAAACCATGTCATTCTGTCTTGTGTTATTTACAGACTCATACAATACCAACAAAATTTTGACAAAATTTGTCCTAAAACACAGTGATATTCTTTTTGAATTTAATTTTAAATATAAGCATGAAAAATTTAAGAACTCAGAAAATATTAGAGCAACGGGGTAACCTACTATAGAAGATGTTGGACTGTGATCATTATATTAACATTTCCAGTGAAACAGACTTGTGTCATACTAAAAATTGACCTAATTATATAGGAAGTTTAAATATATAATTATGCCAAGCATCCAAAAATAGTATACAAATGGAGAATTATTTAATAATTATTATTATAATAACCGAGTCATGTCTTTGGGAATAAAGTTCGATTTAAAAAATCTGTTGAGGCTCCTTTCTCTACATTACCAGGGCCCGTGGTAAGGGGAAGATGTGAAAAAATGGCATAGATGATAGAGGTTTTGTTCATCCCTCTTATGACCAAATCAAAGTTGTGACAGAAACACAGAGCAAACAGCAAGGAAAGTCTCTGGGAATCTAGATGAACAGAAGGACTATAACCAGAAAGAGAAATAATTAGTCGCTCTGTAAATAATGTCCATCTAGAGAAAAGTGATAACTTTTTGAAACATTTGGCATATCTATGTGGGCAGTGCAGATAGAAGCAGTAAAGTATCTCAACAGTAGATACTCAGTAGAAGGTAAGAAGGGGTGAAGATGCTAGGCTGCCCGATACCAAGTGGCTGAGTGGGACAGAGGCTGCAGCAGCCGCCAGCAGCTACAGACACCTCTTAAACGGGCCTGCTTGCTTTGAACACCAGCACCTTGTCAGTAGCATGGGGGTGGGGGCGGGCACCAGTGACTTACAGAGGAACACTGAGTTGTTGGAGTGTGGGCCAGAGGTGAGGCTCTCTCCTGGGCAGAAGTGCCTGTGGTATCCATTGTTCCTCTGTTGAGCCCTCCCCACTCCCAGTGTGCGGACTCAGTACCACCATAGCTAACACGTCATCAAACTGGATAACTGAGGTCGCTATGCCCAGAGGATTCCCTGAAACTCTACCTCCCTCAACTCAAGGCCCCACCCTAGCTATATCTAGGTGTGTCCTTGGAGATTTCTGTGCTCCTTGCTGAGCATCACTAAGACTCACATTGGTGGCAGCTGGCCTAGGCTTCTGGCGTGGTTTCTTGAGGCAACTATAAGCAAAGCACCTGTGAATTGCTTACCGAATCTTAACAGGTGGACCTGGAGAGGTACAGGGTGGGAATAAACTTGGCCTGCAGCTAAATCCCTCTCAGGACTGTGCCACTGGACACCTACTACACAAAGCTGCACTAATAAGACCAGACACTTTGGAGCTTTGCTTAGTGCATAGAAACAGACACAGAAAGGCAACCAAAATGGGAACAAGACAAAGAAACAGAAACCATATGAGAGAAAAGAACAGAGATCCAGGAATAATGGAGTCAAGCAATGTAACAGATGCAAGGTTCAAAACACTGGTTATAAAGGTGCTCAATGAAATTAGGGGACATGTAGGTGAATTCAATGAGAACTTTAACAAAGAATTTAAAAACATAAAAATGGAAATGGAAATCATAAAAGGGAACCAGTCAGAAATGAAGAACACATTATCTAAATGAAGAGTATATTAGATGGAATCAACAGAGTGGATAAAGAAGAGGATTGAACCACTGATATAGCAGATGGGAAAGCCAAGGACACTCAATCAGAATGGCAATAATAAAGAAGCCAAGACTATAATAATAATTTAAGGAGCCTATAGGATACAATAAAATGTAAAATATCTGTGTCATAGGGGTACCTGAAGGAAAACAAAACAATGAAGAGCTATTTGACAAAATAGTGATGGAAAACTTCCCTAAACTCATGAAGGAAATAGACATACAACTTCAGGAAGCTCAGAGTGTCCCCCAAAGAATGAACCCAAAGAGGCCCACATCAAGACACATCATAATTAAAATGCCAAAGTTTAAATACAAAGGGAGAATCCTAAAAACAGCAAGAAAAAAGCAGTTAGTTACCTACAAGAGAGTACCCATAAGACTGGCAGCTGATTTCTCAAAAGAAACTATGCAGGTCAGAAGGGCTTGGCACAAAATATTCAACATGATGAAAACCTAGGACCTACAACCAAAGACACTTTATCCAGCAAAGCTATCATTTAGAGTTGAAGGACAGATAAAGAGCTTCCCAGATAAAAATAAACTAAAGGAATTTATCAACATCAACTCGGTCTTACAGGAAATGTTGGAGGGACTTCTTTAAGATGAAAAAAACATATATCAAAAGCATGAATAGAGAAAGTTGATAACTACATTCCTATAAGCAAGTATCTCAAATGGAAAAAGAATTAAGTGCCCTAACCGAAAGATAGAGAGAGTGGCTGAATGGATAAGAAAACAAGACCCCTACGCTGCCTACAAGAGATTCACTTCAGATTAAAAGACACACACAGATTAAAAGGAAGGGGATGGGAAAATACATTGCTTGAGGGACATAGAGGTTTTTGCGCTGAATGAAATGAGTCAGATAAAGACAAATATCACATGGTTTCATGTACATGAAGAATTTAAAGAACAAAATAAACAACAACAATAACAAAGGTAGAAATAAACTCATAGATACAGAGAATATTTTGAGGGCTACTAGATGGGTGGGGTGTTGCGGGGATGCCAAAAAAAGGCAAAGGAATTAAGTATGAATAGAAATTTGTAAAATAGTCATGGAGATGTAGCGTGTAACATGGCAAAGATGGTTAATAATGTTGTGATAAATATGTAAGAGGTTAGGAGGTACTAGATTTAGTGAGGTGATCACTTTATGAGTTATGTGGATCTCTGATCACTATGTTGCATAACAAACTGGTATATTATTGTATGCCAACTATAATTGAAAAAAAACTCATTGAATTGGACAATGTAAATACAAACAACTAATTGTCTGTTATATTTCAAAAAGATGGAAATAAAATAAAACAATGTCCAAATGAATGAAGGATTGCACATTATATCCTGCCATGCAAAATTAGCAGAAAATAGAATAAGCTCTTTGGAGGGATGATAAGTTTTCACAATTTGAAGTGATGCGAAAAGATTAAAAGAGAAAAAAGGGGAAGATTGACAGATTCAGTTACATGAAATGTGAAAAATCTATTCAATAGAATATGAAATGGAAATAAAAGAGAAAACTATACACTGGTATCAAGTGTGACAGATCAAGAATTAACACAATAATGAACAAAAAAAAGACTCTGATAAAAATGTAATTAAGTTGCTAATGAATAAAACTAATAAATGGTCAGTAAAATATTAAAAAAAAAACAGAGAAGGAAACATAAGGAAAAATGTTCAGCCTCACTAGTAAGTAAAGCAATGTAATTTGAAATAATAATGAACTGCCATTTGCACCTATTAAATTAAGAAATAATTGAATAGACTCAAATCAGACGAGCATGTGATTAAATTAGTGCACTCTGGCTTTGTTGGTGGCAGTGTCAACTGGTATAACATGTAAAAAAATTGGCAATATATATCAAGAGCCATACAAATTTGACCACTTATTTTACTCTTAGGAAATAAGCCTAAGGAAATACTTGTTACAAAAGCAAAGAATTGGAACCAGGATACAAGTCCAAAACTAGTTGAATGAGTAAGTAAATTGCAGTACAGAAAGTAGGTATTAAATTATAATTGTAAATATGTAACAACATGGGGAATATGTAAGAGACATTATTAAGTAAAAAGAGGATTTCATTTAAAGAACAATAAAGATATGACAGTGCAGATGTGGTTTTAACAAGTATTTAACATCCTGAATTTTATACTTGAGAGTTTTGCTTGGTATGAGATTATATATATTATCACGTCTGATCAAGATATAAAACTTTGAACAACCAACATTTAGTTTTTTTTTTTTAATTAACTGCATTAAATAGAAGGACAACATATTCTCTAACTTATCTTTCCTAATGTAAACCACTATTAACTGTATGCCTAGCCAATAAACATTAGAAATATCTTAATGAAAATACATGGTATATAATCATTTTTAAGTGTTAGTGAAAATATTTTTTTTCATTATATTCAACTTAGTGTCTCAACACTTTGTTTACTTTAGCAGTATTAATTAAAACATCCTTATTACATGAAAATAGTTATATGATCATTGCTTATTGATTTTGGCAAAAGCTTAACAAAGGAGCTGCAATGTAAAATACATAGTTTAAAGGTGTGAATTGGTCTTCACTTTAGAATATTGATTTTTTGCTATGTGAAAATGTTCTGAACTTAATATATCCGAAGAAGTAGAAACCCTGGTGGCATGTGAATAAACACTTAATTCCAAATCATTTGATTTGTAACATAGTATTAAATATTTAAAGTAGAGCTTTTTAATCTCTAAAATTATGCTCTAAAATAGAGTATTAAATTGTTTGACACATTTAACACTTTTAAAAACATTGTTTTCCTTTATTTTTTAAATAGAATAACAAAAGTAGCCTAATTGTAGTTCTCGACCTATGACATTTGTGGCAGCTCTGGTACAGTTCTGTGCCTGCTAGTCTCAGCCCTACAATCTCAAGTGTCCTCAACTCTTTCTTCTGCAAGTAAAGTTATTGGTAGACAGGTGCACGAGGTAGTTTGTGCATAAGTGTCTTTCAGAAAAGAAAGAATGAAGAAAAGAAGGAAGGAAAAAGAGAGAAAGCAGCATGATATACTCGTTAAAGGCATGGAATCAAAAGCCACATTGCTGCAGTCCAAATGTTATCTCTTTAATAATTATTTGACCTTGGGCAAGTTACAATTTCTCACAAGTATTTGACAGATTTCATGAAAAAGGTTTTGCTTTTTCTATTTGCATGTTTTGAAGTTTGATTTTGATTGTTCTCCCTTCTCTGTAAGCCTTGAGACAGTACCTATCAATGAAATAGTAACTGATAAACTTGAAAATGTTTTTTCTATTATCATTTTTAAGAGTACCGTTAGTTAACAATACTGTCTTGTTTACTTAAAAGTTTACTAAGAAGGTATATTGTATGTTAAGTGCTCTTTACTCCAAAAGAAAAAAAAATTAAAAAGGAAGTGGGAGGAAACTTTAGAGGTGATGGAAATGTTTATGGCCTTGATTGTAGTGATGGATTCACAGCTGTATACTTGTCTCCAAATCATTGAGCTGTATACATTAAGTATGCACAGATCTTTATATGCCAAACATATTTAAACAATTTTTTAAAGTAACAAGTTAGATGTCTACTACAAGTTTTCAAATGAAGAATTTTTATTATACAGTTTTAATTATTTTAAAATTCTTATTATAAAATCTTTGACTAGTAGAATTTTAGCATTTGTTTTTCAATTCCCAATGTACAGGGCTTTAATCATTTCATTGTGGATCTATAATATGATCTGTATAATACAAATTCTTAAAATGTTCTGCTGTGTGATCTTATACACAGTCAATTTTCCAAATATTTTGTGTGTAGTGTAGAAGATAGTGTGTTTGAAAACTCATGGAGACAGGGTTTTATATATATGTTCCTGCAATTAAGTGCATTAATTGTACTATTCAAATTTTCTATATCTTTACTATTTTACTATTTTTTATGCGCTGAATTTATTTGAATGTAGAACAGAGGTTAAAGAATTATGAGAATTTTGGTTACTATGCAAACCGTAATTGCTATAAACCACAAAAATATATATGACAATGAAATTAACAAAAACTGGAAGTGGGAACATGAGAATTGGAAGGAAGTGTGTATGTCTGAGTGTGCATGTGTGTTTGCTAAGTTTTCTTATTTACACTGGGGTGGGAGGATTCTATAACTACTATTTGTATATGTTAAATTGAGAAAAATAGGTTTAAATATATTAACATTAATATATTTAACATATAAATATATAAATATATAAATATATTAATATATAAACATATTAATATATAAGTATATTAATATATAAATATATTAAAAAAAAATATTTATATATATTAATAGGTTTAAATATATTTAAATAGGTTTAAATGTATCAAATAGGGTGTTATTTTGAATCATGAGAAAACTTTCCAACTTATCAGAAGGAAATTATAAATATAAAATTAATTTTAAAAAAACAACACACATATCCAAAAGCAAAATGTAAAATATCTAATGGGCATGACAATAAGAAATTAACAGAAAATAAAATGATAGAACTAAAACAGAACCCAGACATCTTATTTAATTACATCAATTACAGTTGAAAACGGATATTATATTAGTTTCAGGTACACAACTTAGTGATTAGACATTATATAACGTACAAAGTTATCATCCTGGTAAATCTGCTACCCATCTGACATCATACATAGTTATTGCAATATTATTATGCTATACTTTACATCCACTGACTATTTTGTAATTACCAATTTGTACTTCTTAATTCCTTCCCCTTTTTCACCCAATCCTCAATGCTGTCACATTTGGTAACCCTTAAAATGTTCTCTGTATCTATGAGTTTGTTTCTGTTTTGTTTTTGTTTATTTTTTTTTCTTTAGATTCCACTTGTAAGTGAAACCATATGGCATTTGTCTTTCTCCGTCTGACTTAATTCACTCAGCACAATACCCTCTAGGTCCATCCAAGATGTTGCAGATGGCAAGATTTCATTATTTTTCTTTATGATTGAGTATATATATATATCACCTCATCTTTATCCATTCATTCATTGATGAACACCTAGGTAGCCTTCATATCATGACTACTGAAATAATGCTGTAATGAACATATGGATTCACATGCCCCTTGGAGGAATTGTTTTGGGTTTGTTTAGATAAATACCCAGAAGTGGAATAACTGGGTCCTGCTTTGTCTCTTGATATAACCTTTGTTTTAAAGTCTATTTTTTTCTGTTATTAGTATTACTACCCCAGCTTTTTGTTTGTTTCTTTCTTTCTATTTTCAGGAAAAACATTTTTTCGTCCCTTTACTTACAGTTTGTGTGTGTCTTTTGATCTAAAGTGAGTCTACCATAGGCAGCACATGCAAGGGTCTTGGTTTCTTATCCATTCAGCCACTCTATCTTTTAATTGGAGCATTAAATTTATTTATATTTAAAGTAATTTTTGATAGATATGTATTCATATTTGATTATTTATTTTATTATTTTATTATTTATATTTTTAAACTTTTTTCTATTTTTTTCTTCTTAAAGAAGTCCCTCTAACATTTCCTGTAACACTGGCTTGGTGGTAATAAACTTCTTTCACTTTTTTTTGTCTGAGAAGCTCTTTTTCTGTCCTGCAATTCTAAATGACAACTTTGATGTGTAGAGTAATCTTGGTTGCAGGTCCTTGCTTTTCATCACTTTGAATACTTTATGCCAAGGCCTTCTGGCCTGAAAAGTTTCTGTTGAGATACTGACTGACAGTCATAACTAATTGCTTTTCTCTTGCTACTTTTAAGATTTTCTGTTTGTCTTTAATCTTTGGCTTTTAAATTATGATGTGTCTTGATGTGGTCCTATTTGGGTTCATTTTTTTTGAAACTCTGAACTTCCTGGGGTTGTATGTTTATTTTCTTAGCCAAGTTCTGGAAGTTTTCCATCATTATTTCTTCAAATATGCTTTCAACTCCTTGCTCTCCCCCTTCTCATGCTGGTACCCCTATGATGTGAATGTTGTTATACTTGACGTTGTCCCAGAGGATCCTTAAACTATCTTCATTTTTTAGATTTTTTTTGTTGCTGTTCTGATTGGGTGTCCTTGCTACCCCATCCTCCGTGTTGGTGATCAATCCTCTGTGTCATCCACTCTGTCAATTCCTTCTAATGTACTCTTCATCTCAGATATTGTATTTTTCATTTATGACTGGTTCCCTGTTATGTTTTCCAACTCCATTTATATGTTTTTTTTTTCAGTTTATTGAAGTTCTCATTGAGTTCATCTCACTCTTTAGGTGGGCTCTGCAGTCAAGGCAACCTTCCCAATTTTCAATCGCCACATGCAGTTGTGGGACCAGACCATTTCGCATCTCTGCTGCTCCTATCTGTTTAATGTGACCTGTTATTTTTGTTCCTAGTTGTAGGGCTTCTGTTCAGCCAGAACTGAAGCCAGAACTAAGTGCTGGTTGCTCTGTAGTTTCATTATAATTTTGGTGTGCCCTTGAGAGAAGATGTGCACAGCATCTAACTTCTATGCCATCTTGACCGGTGTCTTCCATCATTATATTTTGAAATAGGTATTTAATTCCTCACTCTCTCTTTTCTCCTTCTGGTATCCCTATGTTGTGAATGTTGGTATACTTGATGTTGTCCCAGAGGCTCCTTAAACTATCCTTGCTTTTTTGGAACTTTTTTTCTTTTTGCTGTTCTGATTGGGTCTTTTTTGTTACCTTATTTTCTTAATTGCTAATTTGATACTCTGCTTTATGTAATCTACTGTTGATTCCCTCTAATGTATACTTCATTTCAGTTATTGTATTCTTCATTTATGACTTTTTTATGTTTTCTATCTACACTTTCATGCTTTCTATTTCTTTCTTAAAGTTCTCACTGAGTTCATTTACTCTTATTCTAAGTTCATTGAACATCCTTTTAAGCAGTGTTTTGAACTTTACATTTGGTAGATTGTCTTCATTTTGTTTAGTTTTTTTTTTTTTTCTTTCTGGATCTTTGTTATGTTCTTTCATTTGAGATATATTTCTTTGCCTCCCTATTTTTGCTGCCTCCCTGTGTTTGTTTCTATCTATTAGGTAAGGCTGCTATGCTTTCTGGTCTTAGTAGACTGGCCTTATGTAGTAGTTGTTCTGTGCAGTCTAGTAGTACATTTTTCCCTGATCACCTGAGCCAGGTGCTCCAGATATGTCCCTTGTGTTATATGTGCCTTCCTGTTGTAGTTGAGCCTTGGTTGCTATTTGCACCTTGGGCTGTTTGGTTGTAAGGACTGGCCGTGACCAGTGGAAGAGCTGTTGTGCAGAGGTCACTACAGAGCAGTCTATTCACATTAGCAGGGTTCTGGTGCTTGCCCAGTCTGATCTTTGGGTGTCTCATCCTTGGATGTGACCGTAGGTGGTGCTCCGGCTCAGACCAATGTGAGACACTGTAGATAATTAAATACTCAAGCTAGTTATCTAACATGTCATTTAACTCTCATAATCTGATGTCTGGTCTAGAATTGTGCCATATAATATGGTAACTACTAGCTACATAGTATCGAACACCTGAAATGTGGTTAGTTATCAAGATATGGAAACAACCCAGGTGTCCATAGACAGAGGAATGGATGAAGAAAATATGGTATACACAGATAATAAAATATTATACAGCCTCAAAAAGAAGAAAATCCTGATATTTGTGACAATATGGATGAAACTATATGACATTATGTTAAGCGAAATAATGACAGATAATGCATAATTCCACTTACATGAAGTATCTAAAATAGCCAACCTCATAGATTTTGCAAAATCTTGAAATATATATATATCACTAAATTAAAATTATGTAATTAACTTACTGCTAGATTTTGTTATTTAATATATTTGATATTAAGTTATTAAATAATCAGTATTAAATAACTTATTTAATATATTAGTAAGTAAACTTATTGTGTTACTATATGAGTCATATTATATCTCTATTGGGTAGAACTGGGATAGAAATTCATAACCAAATTAGACTAGACTCTTGGTTTTTACCTTATGTCCCATGAATGGACTTTGGGAAGTCTGTATCCTCCTTTGAAATTATATGCAAAACTATATGCTATTGTACATATAGGCATTTTTATTTAATCAATTTCTCAAAGAATTTCATGACCCCCACTCCAAAATAGATTAAGAACAACTAGCCTAGACCACAAAACTTAGTGATTTTTTTTTTTTATTGCCATAGACCAAGCTGTACTAAATGGAAGTCCTATAATACATCTCAAAATTGGTTATAGGTTTAAAAATTCATTCATTCATTCATTCATTCATTCATCCATTTAATTCATGCTTATTGCAGTCCCACTCAGGTAGTACAGCACATCTTTTTGTGACAAGGAGATAAAGAAATGAATGGTCAGATTCTGGGTTGTCAGTAATGATATGGATATTTCAAATTCATAGACTCATATAATTCATGTCAGTGTCAGTTAGTCAAACTAAAAATTTATGTAATGTCTCAAAAGGAGAACTCTGATGTGCAATGAGAAGAGAACAAAAGGAGATTTCCTGATGGAGAACTGAAAAGGAACTTAGGTCGAAACTTAAAAAAATGCATTTTAAATAATACAACCCAGAATTCCCTGTGCTTTATTCTTTCTAAAGTACTTTTAAATACATTATATCATTTGTCCATTTGATTTACACAAGCCCAGACGTCTAAGCAAGGCAGATAGTATCACCTCCATTTGGTTTATGTGGCAGAAAGCCTGACTCCTTCTCAAATGGTCAGAGAAAACTTCTAGTTAAGAAGCAAAAAGTACTTGCAACCTCATTTTTCTCTATTGCCCTAATTTCCCTTCTATCCTTATGAATTTGCAAGAATGTACTTCCATTTGCTTGCCTCAAACCCATTCACTTCTTTTCTCAGCTATCTCTTTTCACCTAGCTCCAGCCTAAGATTTGCTCCAGAGGTGAAAAGGAGAAATTCCTCTGAAGTGAAGAACTACTGATAGTGGGTTTTACTCCAGACAGAGGGGTATACTTTTGTAGAAACAGAAAAATGATAGACACTGAAGTGGGTAATAAAGACAATTTGACATTAATAGTTTTCTTTAAAATATCTAAATATATGGAAAAAGATGTGTACAAAATTCTGTGATGCACTGCCTAGAACTTCATTTTGGTAGTGACAGCCCTCAGCTTTCAGCCATCTATGGGAACTTCCTCAGCTTAAGGGAACTACCATTCCCAAGAACATTCCCCCTTCCTTAGGTGGCATACGTCAAATGATTGATTGATATCACCACTTTGTCATCTTGCCCCAACTCAAAAGAGTTATGGAGGACCGTCTAATCTTGCGACATCCTGTAAGGTTGGCCATGGTTTCCACTGAGACTTTCACAGCTCAACTTTTCCCTTTGGCAAATTATTATTGATGGGATATTGGCATATTAGATGGAGATATACGGATTGATACTTCTGAAAATCTTGAATTTGCAGAGTTCCCTGAATCTTCTGACATTGTAGAAGATGGACAGTCCTTCCCAAGAAGGTATAATTCCTCCATTGTTTGGAGAAAATGCAGAAGTCCTTCCCTGGTAAGACATTGTGTGTTCCCTTGTCTTCTCCCACATCTCCTCCTGGCCACTAAACCTATAACTAGGGTTATGTTTCAACTTAAACTAGCTAGGAATGTGATAGATATGGTAAAGGAGAAAGGGTACTGGGATAAACACATATTCTATGTGTAAATTTGCCTCTCATGCATGCAGGGCCTCAGCCAACATTGTTATGTAAGAGCTTACAGAATGTTTGATCTACCAGCATGGGATACCACATAACATCAGACCAGTGACCAGTTTCACAGCAAATAAGTTGTGGCAGAAATGTCATTATATAGTGCTATGTTGCAATTGGAAGAATACTTGGGTCTTGGAACCAAGGTGGGAAAGTAGAATTGGTCACAATTATTATCATGCCCAGGGATCCACTGTGGGGGAGTTTATGCTTCCCATCCTTGAAACCCAGGGCTCTGTGGATTTAAAGGTTCTAGTTCCCATAAAGACAATAATTCTGTTAAGGGAAAAAATAGAAGCCCCATTGAACTATAAGTTATGAGCTTGACAAGAAAATGATATGAGGGGTTCTAGGAATGGACTGTGGTTTACACTGTGATTTACTACTCAGTTGCCCCTACAGAAATAAAGATCTTATTGCCCCAGCTGCTGATAATTTTTCCAGCACACAGCCACCAGTTATCATCCTCCTTTTAAGATTGTCTCAGCTGAAGTGAGTTGACTTCTCTTAGGTCACACCTTCCTGAATAACCCACATTCAATGACTGACTAATACAGGTATAAAGTTCTGGTTCTCTCGTCCTAACTTTAATCAGCTCTGAAGGTCACTCTGTCTTTACAATTCCCTTTAGAGTCAGCTGAGTCTTTAATTGAGACTGCATTATGGCTCAACGTCTCCTTCTGCCCACTCCTACTTCTTTCTCTTCCTTTCCATAAGTGGTTAACCTCAAGAGCACTCTCTAAAACTGCCATCATGTTAATTACTGTTTCATAGTCTGCTTCCCAAGAAAGTCAACCCGTAACAAGGAGTTAGAGTAGTTATAAATCAAGAGAGATAAGATGATATGCTTCTTCCATTTAAATAAGAAACACAGGAGAGAAAGGCTAATACATCATGCAATAATCATTTCATGTACTTCCTACAATAACCCTGTATGGCAATAGGGAAATGATGTAATTTTTTATAAGAAGTAAATTTTTATGTTCAAAATTACATAATTTGCCACAGAGCTTAGTTTGGGTAAGAGCTGATGAAAAACCATTCTTGTACTCAATTTCAAATAATGACTACTGTGTGTCCTCTAAATTTATGGTAATTTATACAGAAAATTAATGTGATTATTCATATTTTATCCATAAATAAACAGACTTAAAAAATTAAGCAACTTAAACAACTAGTACATGATAGGTCAAACAACTAGTGATCAAAATCAAACAACTAGTAAGTTGTAAAGCTGGGATTTAAACTTAGAACTATCTGACTCTAGTCCAGTGCTTTTTCTAGTAGCCCGGAATTAACTGCCCTCAATTAAACTTTCCTTATTTTTGAAGGGAAATGTCATTGAGTTTTGCTTTGGTGGTATTTAAGCTGTATACACAGCTTGATTACAAATCCAATTACTAGAGTTCTCAAGGTATGTGGTGAGGAAGTGTGTAATATACGAGTTCCTGGGTAATGTTTCAAAATACATATTCAAAACCATAATACAATTTTATTTTTGGATAATAAATTTAAAACATTGTTTTCATAAATGCTATAGAAAATAAAACTTGATACAATTTCCTTGGCTACTGCGGCCATGCAAAAAGTAGCAATTATTGTTTATGTACACATAAGGGGAATGGATTTCAGAATTTTCAGAGACATACAATTTTATGTTTATTAAAAGAACAAGAGGCTTTCAAACATTGAAGAATACTGTTTTATATCATTCTGCCTTCATTTTTAGATAATCTGGCACATCTTGCATGGAAATTTCAAAAGATAAAATTAAGTACTATGTGAATAATTAGTCAATGTTATATCTAATGTTACATCTTGTATAAAGTTAACTACACTTCTCCTTTACATTCTGATGATAATTTATTTATTCAACAAATATGTGTTAAGCTATGTTCCAAGCCCTGTACTAAATGATGTGGATGCATAATGTCAACATTAGCTAGTTAAGTGATCCATGAGCTTCATGTCATCAAGTCTTCCTTACACTATATGATAGCAATTGTGCCTTACATATAAAATTTTTTACAACTAAAACTACCTTATCTCAAGGCTATGCTTTTGACTTCTTCCATATCCCTCATCATGTAGTATGAAACTTTTAACCTTTGTAAGTCTTGGACTTATGGTTCTTAATTTCTCAAAGACAGAAAAACAGGGTTAACCAGAATACCAGATAGAAATCTGAAATTCCTTAGTGCCAGCTCAAAGGCCTAAGAAAACAATGAATTCAAACAGCAATTTTCATGAACACTGGGGAAATGACTCAGAAACAAATTCAAATAAATTACTGAGATTAACAGAAATGGGCAATTACATTTTTTGTGTGTGTGGACTATATGTAATCAGAGAAATTACTAGTGCCTGACACAACATATTAGAAAGTTCTCTTTTTGCTACGAGACCATGAGATTTTTCTTTTCTTTTTTTTTTCTTTTCTTTTTTCTTTTTTTAGAGATAGCTGTGTGTTCTGACATTCAGGATTTCAGATAAAATGGAATAATCTAATTACAAAATTGCCTAGGTTCCTGTTTGTTGTTGAGTCTGCAGAGTAGGGAGGATAGAAATAAGATACCTTTCTGTTTTCAGAACATTTGAGGCAAGTATAGTCTTACTGCCATGAAGTCATAGAATAGTTGTATAAAGAAAATTCATCTGACAAGAAATATGATTAGGCAGGTTGGTTCCAACTGTGAATTAGCAGCAGCTGGAGAATTCACTATAGTGGTCCTAAATAATACCTGCAAATATTCTTAGATAAATTATTATGTCTCATTACAAAGAATTTCTTTGGCTCATGATGGCCTTGGTGATCCATTCCAGTGATACAGAGTTCTAATGTATTTGCCTTCACAGAATATACCTTTAGAGATTACGAAGATTACTGTTATTCTGCTATTTCTTGATGAGTTTTCCTAACTCAAATTCACTGCCTTTATATTCTTTGACCATTGGCACAACCTTCATACACATATAGCTGATGGTCAGATGTAATGTCACCTCATAAACAGAATGGCATAGCTTCATTTATACATTAAAGCCAAAGTTCTAACTTTGCCTGTCAACATTAACTAGTTATTTTTCATTTTTTATAAATATTATTTTATATTAGTTTAAGGTGTAGAGCATAGTGATTAGACATTTGTATAATTTATGAAGTGATCACTCCAATTAGTCTAGTACCACATGACACTATACATAGTTTTACCATATTATTGACTATATAACCTATGCTGTACTTCACATCTCCATGACTATTTTGTAACTACCAATATGTGCTTCTTAATCCTATCACTTTTTTCACACAGCCCCCCAACACCCTTCCCATCTGGCAATCACCAGTTTCTTCTCTGTATCTATGAGTCTGTTTTCATTTTGTTTATTCATTTATTTGTTATTTAGATTCCACATATAAGTAAAATAATATGGTATTTACCTTTGTCTGACTTATTTCACTTAGTATAACACCCTCTAAGTCCATCTATGTTGCTACAAATGTTAAGATTTCATTTTTTATGTCTGAGTAACATTCCATTGTATATATGTACTACAACTTCTTTATTCAATCATCTATTGATGGACACTTAGGTTGTTTCCATATCTTGGCTATTATAAATAGTGCAGTAAACATAGGATAGGAGTCCATATCTTTTCAAATCAGTGTGTGTGTTTTTTTGGGTGAATACCCAGAAGTTCGATTGCTGGGTCATATGGTAGTTCTTTTTTAAATTTTTTGAGGAACTTCCAAACTGTTTTTCACAGTGGCTATACCAATTTGCAATCCTACCGACCATGCATGAGGGTTCCCTTTTCTTCATATTCTCACTCACCATTTTTTTTTAAATTTATGATAGCCTTTCTGACAGCTGTGAGGTGATATCTCCTTATGGTTTTGCTTTGGATTTCTCTGAGGACTAATGACCTTGAGAAACAGTTTTCCTATGGCACATGTAAATGTTTTACATAATTAAAATGACAAAATTAAATCAAAATAACAAGAAAGTAAATAAGCCTACAATATATGTCAAATTGGAGTCATGAGAAATATTTCAAATGTCTTTAAAACATAATATTTGGCTGTATATTCTTAGTGGGTATATATTAAAGATGAAAAGAACTGCAAAATAATCTAAAAGCTGAATTTGGTATTCTTATATTAGTAGAGATAACAACATAGTTATTTTAAACTAATATTCATAAAACAAATAAGTAAATACATTAATGTCTTTAATAACCAAGATTTTCAGAGTAAGAAAAAAAGAAAAAGTTAAAATTAGACAGCTTAAAAGCTATGTAATCTTAAAAGTGATTGGAAATAAATAACCTATTTTTCATCTTCAAAGATATATATGTATGTATTTCTGTCCACGAAGGAATCTAAAAGTACATCAACAATGTAGTCTGTACAAAGGTCTCAAAATTTTCTTAGAGAAATGGTTGATTTCAGGTCTGGAGCAGGAAACGTGTAAGATGAGCCTGGGAAATGTTGTCATACCACAAAGTAAGGAAGCTATGACAGAATATTGAGGTCCTGTCAATAGGATAGAAGAACCAGTGTGAAAGACTCCCACTGACCAAAGATGCCAAATTGAGGATCATTATTGATAATAACTGGAACTCATTGAGCCATATAAAAGTATCAAATTACATATATAATGACATCATACTGATACTTTAAAAATCATGACAACAACAAAACTTCAGTGGTCACTATTGTGGGTTGAATTGAGTTCCCCAAAAGCTATGTTGAGGTCATAACCTTAGTGCCTATGAATATTACCTTAGTATAAAATAGAGAATTTGCAGATATAATCGACCTGAATAGAGTGAGCCATAAATCCAATGCTGTTGTCTTTATAAGGAGAGACACAGAGATACAGACATACATAGAGAGAAGACAGTAATATGAAAACAGTTGCAGAAGCTGGAGCAATACAGCTATAAACCAAGGAACGCCAAAGACTGTCAGCAACCAACAGAAGCTAGAAAAAGACAAGAAAGAATTTTTTTTTATATCCTTCAGGGGGAATATGACTCTGCCAACACTTTGATTTTGGACTTCCATAACTCTGAGAGAATAAATTTTTGTTGTTTTAACCAACTCAGTTTGTGGTAATTTTCTTACAGCAGCACAAGGAAAGTAAAAGTCATTGATGTAGGTTACTAGGCCACCAACTTATCTTGAAAATTGGTAAGCAAAGAGAAAGAATAACTATTTTTCTACCTTTACTGTATAAATTATATTTTCAAGTTATTAATAGTTCATTAGGAAAAGTTCTTTTAAAAAAATTCCCTTGCTAATAACTGCAGGAGTCATAGAATTTGAATGTGACCTATTTGTACCCTCTAGTAAAACAATGGGTCTAGACAATGAATAATTGATGAATGCCAAAATTATTCTATTTGAAAAGTTGATCGGAGAGCTTTATAATAGATTAAAACAGCTGATAATATCTGAACTCACTGATCAATATAAACTCCACTAAAAGTGGGATAATCGCACATAAGTGCTCTTTGAGGTGATGCAATAAGGAATGTATAGTACCACCTATAAAATATTTTTGCCAACAAACTGAAACTAAATCTAATCAGTCTTTATATCTAACTCTTAGTTTATAGAAAAAAATACAGTAGAGAGAAAAATTGTAAAGTATACATCTGTACTCAACCAAATCTAGAATTTAAAATTCTACAGGACAAAATAACTCTGTTTCTTTAACAAATAGATCTCATAAACAATAATAAAAACGATTAGAAGGGGAGATATGAAACAACAAGAGTCACATCAATCAAATGCAAAACCTTATTTGGATTCTATTTTTGGAAAATTAACTAAAAATTTTTGAGACAATTAAGAAAATGTGAATATGATCCACTATTGGATGATACTGAGAAATCATAATTAATTTTCTTAAATGTTATAATGGCATTATAGTTTGTTTTGAAAAATACTATCTGTTGGCAATAAATATTAATGTATTTAGGAGTGAAGTGATTAATTAGGGATCGCTTTGAACTATACCAGAAATAAACAAACAAAGAAGCAAACAAGCAAACAAAACAAACAAAACAAGCACACAGTAACAAATAAATAGTAAGTCAGAGGATTTAGATAAAACAATATTGGCAAAATGTTGATAAATGTCAAAGCAGGAAGTGTGCATTAGGTTTTAATATTTATTTTTGTTGATTTGAAAATATTCATAATTAAAAACAAGATCTTTTAAAGATCCTATAAGAAGAATCAGCAATACAGTTGCCACCCATAGGACACTAATAGCAGACAGCAAAGATCCAAGTTTTCAAGACTATTCCTTTTTCTTCTTACTTTTGATTTATTTATTTACTTATTTATTTATGTGCTTATTCATTTAAGGTATAATTGACATATAACATTGTTTTTCTGCTGTATTACATAATGATTTAATTGTGTATATATTGCAAAATGATTTCTACAATAATTTTTGTTAATATTCGTACCACAGATAGTTACAGTTGTTTCTTGTGTTGAGAACTTTTAATATCTCTCTTAGCAACTTTCTAATATACAACACCATACCATTAACTATAGTCACTATGCTGTACATTACATCCCCAGGACTTATTTCTCTTTTAACTGGAAGTTTTTTACTTCTGGCCATTTTGCCCATGCCCCCACCTCCCATTCTTCCTCCCCTTACCTCTGGGAACCACCCATTCTTTGTATTTATAAGTTCTGTTGAGTTCTTTTTTTTTGTGTTTAGATTCCATATGTAAATGAGATCCTATAGTACTTATCTTTCTATTTTTGACTTATTTCACTTAGCATAATGACCTCAAGCTCTATCCATGTTGTCTCAAATGGCTGGATTTCCTTTTTTATGGCTGAATAATATTCCATTTAAAATATATATCATACTTTGTTTATCAATTCATCCATTGATGGACACTTAGGTTGTTTACATGTAAGAGTATTCCATTTTATTTTAATCCCTACCTCCATTTGTGTCCCCTTTCTGGAGGGTTAAGAAACCATGAGAATGGAGGGAAATGTAGGACTGCAAAAAACAAAGAAACCAAACATGACCTCATCTCTACAGTGGGCTTCTAGATCTAAAAGAATTTCAAGCTAGGAGGAGGAAAATTTTAAATTTAAATGCAATTTGAAGTACTCTACATTAGAAAATTTAATTACTAAATTCAGATTTCTTGTTCTGAATGAGAATAGCTGAAAAGACTAAGAGATCTACCCAAGATTTTATTCGGAGTTGGCCCATGTAAATTTTTCTGGGAAGCAGACTCTTAAGCAGAAATATGCATGCAGGAGACCATTGGAGCATGCTCAGGGGAACACCTGCAATGGATGAGGGATGAAAGACTGGGTAAAAGGTAGAGTGAAACAGTAATACAGTAACAACAACAACAAAAAAATCCTTAAACATTCTGACAGAAAGCACTGGAAGTGACATGGTCCTTCTGATTGTTCCAAATTGAAGCAAGACAAGTGAGCCTTTGTAACCCAGGCATCAATAAATCACTGGATTCAGGGGTCCCCTGGGAAGGAGTGCAATGCCTTGCTTGGGACTCAACTATGAACCATCAAAAGCTTGCATTCCTGGCAGCTAAAGGAATTAGTACTTCCATTCAGAAGGGTGAAATGGACAACAAATCACAAAATCTCTCAAGGGGGCAAGGAAAAAAAATTATTCTAAAGATCACTCTACAGAGCCCAGCTTATTCAAGATATAAATAGCATGAGTACACATACATACATGTATTATCTGTGGGGATAAATAATAACTTAACCTTCCTACCTTTCAGGGTGTTGAAAGTATAAATATAATTTTATTTGTAAAAGTATTTGTGAATGGCATAGCAGCATTATTCACAGTGGCCAGGACATGGAAGATTCACATGATATAAATCTAAAAGCAACAAATAAACAGGACAAACAAACACAGACTCATGGAAATGGACAATAGACCTGTGGTTACCAGAGGATGGGGAGGACGGGGGAGGAAGGAGGTATATGGAGTACCAGGGATTAAATATGTGGTGACAGAAAGAAATCTAACTATGAGAGGCGAACACACAATGTAAATATATATATATACCTTACTGTTAAAATGTACAGCTGGAACTTATTGAGTTTTGTTAACCAATGTCACCATAAAAATTTAAAAATAAACAAATTAAAATTAAAATGGAAAAAAGGATTTTTGAATGGTAAATTGGCATATGGAGTATCAAGGCATTGTGGAAAGATTAAAAGCCACGAAAAGGTCAGTTAGCATTCTGTCTGTTTTCGAACTGGCTATGTGGGAGTCTCAGTTCTCTATCTAGAAAATGAGAAAGGCACATTAGACAGTGGTCCTTTAAGACAATGGTTTTCAAGCTTTAGTGTACATCAGAATTCTTAGGAACCTGTTAAAATATAGAGACCTTATCAGAATCTCTGGAAGTGGAGACCTGTTTTTGTTTTTAGCTTGTATGTCAAGAGATTTTAATTTTATTCTATGTGGAATAAAACCAACATACACACTGCTTTAAGAGCCTTTTCAGCTTTGAGGTTATGTTGTCATATTTTTAGTTGTTTACTTGGGTCGACATTTTAAATTCAGCATTCTAGAAAACACAACTTTGTTGGTAGTTAGTACAATATCATAGAAAGTACTTTAGGAAATTCTGACTCGGATTTTCTACAAATTCAAATTAGCTAGGGCTTTGCAATGATAGTGCACACTAATGATTGTTTTCAATTGAATTTTGAATATTATCTACTTCTCCCTCTTCCCATTATAGTATGTATTTAAACATGAGATTTTTTTCTGTTACTGTTGAAGATCACAGATTGATCATTATAGCTCTAGGATCTCCTGAATATTCAAAACAACAGAATTAACATAAATCGTTTTCATAAAAACATTAACATATTGAAATTAAAACTCCTGTATGATTCCATAGCAGTTGTGATATTAGAAACAACTTCATAAGTATGTATAAAATAGAAACCATACTTCAAATATGAGCAAGATTTACATGATAAAAAGAATACTACTTCTAAAAATAAGATGAAAGAAAGAACAACAATAGAACATTTCTTGAAATCCTCTGCTGTCTATGGGAACTATAACTGCTCTAAAATAGAAGGTATGCAGTACTAAAAGTGTCTACCTCATATATAAATTTCACCAATAAGATAAAAACTGCTAATTTTAAAATATTTGATTTTAAAAAGTGCTAGTGGAAGCCCAAATGGGCTTTTTATTCAGAGTTACCAAACCTTGACCATCAAAAATTATAACCATTATTTCAATTTAAACTATTCTAAATATTCCTTAGTGCTTCAAAAGTCCTATTGGTGCCCAAAAGGTGACATTTCAAGTCTACACTTAGAGAAACTATGTTTCTCACTCTTGTTCTCACTCTTGCTCTCTCTCCCTCTCTCTATTTGGCCCACAATTCCTAAGAACCTTATCTTTTATGGCCAGTCAGTTGTACGATTTTCCTATATCTAAATCTGAAATCCATAAAATGATTCACTTTCAGTAAACTTGCTAATAATACTTGTCTACTATCTGTCTTCATATATAGTTAATTTTTAATTGAATTATACAAAAAGTGAACATATCATAATGGAATAAATTATTTAAAAGTTAATGTATTCATGTAACTACTCTCCAGATCAAGAAATAGGGCATTGCCAGCATACCAGAGTCACTCTTGTGTACCTCCCAATCATTATCTCCTTCCTACTCCCACAAACCAACCACTGTCCTTACTTCTAACACCATGGACTAGTTTTTTCCTGAACTTTATATGATTTGAATCATACAGTATGAATGTTGTGGTTTGTTTTTTTTTACTCAACATTATGTTTGAAATATTCACCCATGTTGCTACACTTAATATTTATTCAATTTCATTGCTATATAGTAAAACTTTTATGAATATATAACATTTATTTCTCCAGTTTCTGTTTATAGACATTTAATTTGATATCACAAGGAATAAAACTAGAAATCAATAGAAAAAGGAAATTGAGAAAATTCACAAATGCATGGAAATTAACACACTCTTAAACAACCATAGAGTTAAGAAAGAAATCAAAAGAAGACATGAAAAATTACTTCAAACAAACAAAAATTAAAACACAACATACCAAAATTTATGGGATATAGCGAAATCAGTAGTTAGAGGGAAGTTTATATTGATAAACGCCTATATTAAATACGAAAGAATGATCTCAAATAATCAATCTACCTTTCATGCCAAGGAACTAGAAAAAGAACAAAGAAAGCCTAAAGTCAACAGAAAAAGAAAATAATAAAATTAGAGCAGAAATAAATGATATAAGAAACAGAAATATTCTTTAAAAATTTGATAAAACTAAAAGTTTCTTGAAAAGATAAACAAAGTTGACATTTTTAGTTAAACTAAGAAAAAAGAGCAGACTCAAATACACAAAAACAAATGTAAAAAATAATATTACAACTGATCCTGCAGAAATAAAAAAAAGATCATAAGAGACAATTATGAATAATTATACACCAACATATTTGACAACTTAGAAGACATGGATAAATTAGTAGAAACAAAAGACCTATTAAGACTGAATTAAAAAGTAGAAAGCCTGAACAGATCGATAACAAATGAGGTTGAAATTGTAGTAAAAAAAATCTCTGAACAGGGAAAAGCCCAGGAACAGATGGTTTCACAGGTAAATGTTACCAAATATTTAAAGAAGAATTAACACTAATTCTTCTTAAACTCTTCCAAAACTTAGAGAAAGAAAGAACTCTTCTAAACTTATTTTATGATGCCAGCATCACTCTGTTACCAAAGCTAGACAAAGACATGACAAGAAAATAAAGCTACAGGTCAATACCTCTAATGAACATTGATGTAAAAATTCTCAACAAAATGTTAGCTGACTGGATTCAACAGCACATTAAAAGATTATACTCCATGATCAACTGGGATTTAAACCTGGTATGCAAGGATGGTTCAACATACACAAATTATTAAATGTGATATATCACATTAAGAGAATGAACAATAACAAAAAATATACAGCCATCTTGACATGCATAAAAATCATTTGGAAAAAATTCAATACCGTTTCTTGACAAAAACTTTTGACACATAAATTATAGAAATAACTTATCTCAATAAAATAAAGGCCATATATGGAAAGCCCACAGCTAATATCATACATAACAATGAAAAACTGAAAAATTTCCTCCAAGTCGTGAAACAAAGCAAGGTGCCCATTCTTACCACTTCTGTTCGACATAGTACTGGAAATTCAAACCAGAGATTAGGAAAGAAAAAAGAATCCAAATTGGAAAGGAAGATTTTAAATTATCTTGGTATATAGAAAACTCTAAAAACTCTTCCAAAAATCTCCTAGAACTAGTAAATAAATTCAGGTATGTTTCAGGAGATAAAATCAGCATACAAAAATCAGTTGCATCTCTAAACACTAATGAAAAACAATCTAAAATGAAAATTAAGAAAACAATTCCATTTACAATAGTATAGAAAAGAATAAGATAGGAATAAACAACCAAGGAGATGAAACACTTATAAAATAAAAACTACAAAACACTGCTAAAAGAAATTAAAGAAGACATAAATAAATGGACACATATTCCATGTTTATGGATTGGAAGACTTATCATGGTTAAGAGGACCACAGGACTCAAAATGATTCACAGATTTAATACAATCTCTCAAATTCCTAATAACGTTTTTGTGGTAATATGAAAACACATTCTAAAATTCATATGAAGTCTCATGGGACATCTCCAATACCAATCTTGAAAAAGCCGAACAAATAGGGAGGACTCATACATTTTGATTTCAAAACTTACTACAAAGCTACAGTATTAAAAACAGTGTGCTATTGGCATAAAGATGGACTGATAGACCAATAGAATAGAATAGGGAGCCCAGAAATAAACCCTTGCATACATAATCAAATAACTTTTGACAAAGGCACCACGTTCTTTCAATGGGAAAAGGAAAGTCTTTTTTAACACGTGATGCTGGGAAAACTGGATATCCACAGGCAAAAAATAAATTTGGACCTTTATCTAACATCATATAAAAAACTAACTCAAAATGGACAAAAGACCTAAATATTCATTTTTTTAATTGGATTGTTTGTTGTTGTTGTTGTTAAGTTGTATAAGTTCTTTATATATTTTGGAATTAAAAAATGTGCAGAAGATCTGAACAGATATTTCTCTAAAGAGGAAATACAGATGGCCAATAGACATATAAAATGATGATCAAGGTCACTAATCATCAGAGAAATGCAAATTAAAACCACAATGAGTTGGCACCTCACATCTGTCAGAATGGCTATCATCAATAAATCAAAGAACAAGTGTGAGAGAGGATGTAGAGAAAAGGGAACTCTTATGCAATGTTGGTGGGATCGCAAATTGGTACAGCCACTATGGAAAACAATCTAGTGGTTTATCAAAAAATTAAATCCCAGCAGTTGACCCAGCAATTGCACTTCTGGGTATTTATTCAAAGAAAGCTGAAACAATAATTTGTAAATGTCTATGCACCCCGATGTTCATGGCAGCACAATTTACAATAGCCAAGATATGGAAGCAACCTAAATGCCCATAAAGAAATTATGGTTTATATATACAATGGAATATTACTCAGCTGTTAAAAAAATAAAATCCTACCATTTGCAATGACATGGATGTACCTAGAGATTATTATGCTGAATAAAATAAGTCAGAGAAAGCTAAATGTCACATGATTAGACTTTGATGCAGAATCTAAGGAACCAGAAGAACAAACCAATCAAAAACGGACTCACAAATACAGAATATTTCTTGGTGATGAACAGAGGGAATTGGAGGTTTGGGGGCTGTGAGAATGTGATGAAGGGTTCAAGAAATA
>NW_006439189.1:2062214-2088136 GCF_000325575.1 Pteropus alecto
ATAAAATAAAATTTAAGGGGGGGGGAAGTAAATGGAGTAAAAGGGGTCAAATATGTGGTGACAAAAAGAACTCTTAACTATGGGAGGAGAACACACAGTGTAAATATATATATTTATTTACAGTATATTCACATTTACTGTTAACATGTACAGCTGAAACTTATTGAATTTCATTAATCAATGTCACCATAAAAATAAATAAATCAATTTAAAATAATAAAATAAAAATAAAATATTTTTTTACAAACTTAAATGTAAGACCTAAACTAAAACTCTTAGAATAAAACATAGGGCAAAATCTTCATAACGTTGGATTCAGCAATGAGTTCTTGAATATGACACCAAAGACACAGGCAATAAAATTGAAAATAGGCAATTCGAATTTATGAAAATTACATTTTTAACATCAAAATACAATAGAAATAGAGTAAAAAGACAATCCATAGAATGGGAGAAAATATTTGCAAATACGAATCTGATAAGGGATTAATATCCAGAACATATAGTGAACACAGAAATCTCAACAACAAAAATACAGACAACCTGATTAAAAAATGGGTGGACTTAAATGAACATTTCTACAAAGAAAATATACGAAAGTTCAATAAGCACATGAAAAGATGCTCAACATCACTAATAATTAGGGAAATGCAAATCAAAACTACAATGAGACACCAATTCAGACCTATTAGAATGGCTATTATGAAAAACAAAACAAAACAAAACATAAAAAATGTTGGCCAGGATGTGGAGTAATTGGAATCCTTGGTGGGAGTGTAAAATGGTGCCTCTACTATGGAAAAGATTATGGGAGTCCCTCAAAAAATTTGTAATACAACTACCATATGATTCGGAAATTCCACTTCTGGGTATATGTCCAAAGAATTGAAACCAGAATCTCAAAGAGATATTTGTACACCTGTGTTGATAGCAACAGTATTCACAATAGTTTAAATGTGGAAGCCACCCAAGTGTCCTCTGATGGATAAATGGATAAGCAAAATGTGGTATATAAATACAAAGGAAAGGAGGAAATTCTAACATGTACTATACAGGGATGAACTTTGAGGGCATTAAATTAGTGAAATAAGCCAGTCACAAAAAGACACATACTATTGTAATTTCATTTATAGGAGGTACTTAAAGTAATCAAAATCATAGAGACATTTGTTAGGGACTATGGAGAGAGGAGAATGGGAAATCATTGTTTAATGGATATAGAGTTTTCATGTTAAAATATAAAAAGAGTTATAGAGATGAATGTCGGTTATGGTTGCATGACATTATGTGTGTTCATAATACCATTGAACTATGCACTTCTAAATGGTTAAGATGATTTTTAAAGGTTTGAAATAGAAACCTACAAGTGTAGAAGATTATATTTGTGCTTCATGTAACTGTATATCTATAATTCACCTACATGCATTAAATAATTTTCTCTGATTTAAAAACAAGGGTAACAGAATAACTTGCTCAATTGATGTCCGATTTATTGTCATTAAAAATGAAAAATTACTTTTCTTTTTCTTGAGATCTGAACTCAGTATATTCACATTTTAAAATGTAACACAAAGTATTACAATAAAGAACTTAAACACCTCCAACACAATACCATTTCTTTTCATTTGTAAAAACACATAATACTGCCAGAATGTGACCATGGAGTTTTCAAATATTTACATTACAGGTTATATCTATTTGGCTATTGTAAACAATGCTGCAATGAACAAATTGGTAATTATAAAATAGTCATGGGGATGCAAAGTATAGCAAAGAGGGTATAGTTAATAATATTGTAATAAATATATATGGTGTCAGATGGGTACTAGATTTATTGGGGTGACCACTTAAGTTATATAAATATCTAATCACTATGTTGTACACCTGAAACTAATATAATATTGTATGTCAACTATAATTTAAAAGTAAACAAAATATCTAAAACATATCTATTTGATATAAAATGTACTAGAAATTAACCCATTATAGAAATATTCAATGGATTTTTCATTTCTTCCAAAGCATTTAGCAAAATTACATAGTATTGCTGAACAATATTCTCTATAATTGTTTTAACTTATGAGTGGAGCATTATGCTTTGTGTTAGAATTTTAAAAACTGTGAATTCAATAACAAGATTTAGTATAGTAATAAAACTCATGACAAAGTTAAATTCACACATGCTTAATGATCTGCAAAATTGTTAACGTGTTGCATGGTAATTATCCAAAAATATTGTGGAATATGACAATATTTGGCATTGCTCTCCACTTACCAAATCACTTATTTCTAGAGTCGCGGATATTTTTGGACAGCTCTAATTATTTGAAGGTGCTTTGTCATATTTAGCCTTAATGTTTCCATTGTAACTTTCATTTAATAATTCATATATACTCTCTGCAGTTACACAGACTCCTAGTCACTAAACTTCTCACATAGCAGTTATCAAATATTTGAAGATATCTATCTTTACTTTATCTCATTCTCATGTTTTCCCAATTCCAGACTGAGCAACTCAGTTTCTCTCAATTGTTCATCATAGTGTGTTTTTCAAACTCCTAAGAATCTTGTTCGCATTCTTCTACATATTTTGTGGTCTTCCCCCTACCCCCAAAGAGATACAGTATTCTTGATGTAGTATGCAAATTAGAAATGTTAATGTGATTATTTTATTCTTTGATCTATTTAATCTATTTCTTTACATTCTCAACTTAAATTACATTTTTTTCCAAATAAACTTCTTTTGAGGCATTATTTACACATAGTAAAATATACCCACTTAGGAGTACACTTGTGAGTTTTGACAAATTTATAATCTTGTGTACCTACTATCATAATAGAAATATAGCACATTTTCATCATTTCCCAAAAGTTTCCTAGGCCCTTTTTTATTCAATTCCCCTCTGAGCTTTAGATTCAGACAATACTTGTGTCACTATAGTTTTGTGTCACTATAGTTTTTTTCCCCTATTTTATAACTTCATGTAAGTGGAATCATTATGTATTCTCTTGCATATGAATTTTTACAAGCATTGTATTAGTCTACTCAGGCTGCCGTAATAAAATACCACAGACTGGGTACCTTTAACAAAATAAATTTATTTATTTTCTCACAGTTCTGGAGACATCTAAGATCAAGGTGTTTGCAGGATTGATTTCTAGTGAAAACTCTTAAAAATCCCTGACTTCAGACAGCCACCTTCTTGCTGTATCCTTACATGGCCTTTCCTCAGTGCATGTATAAAGAGAAAGAACGATCTTGTGTCAATAAGGTTATTTTCCCACCCTTATTACCTTATATGATATTAATTACTTCCTTAGAGTTCCCATATCCAGATACATCTACATTGAAGGTTAGGGACTCAACATATGAATTTTAGGAGGACACAAACATCCAGTCAATAACAAGCATAATGCTTTATGTATCAATCCATGTTTTTGTGAGTTTCAGTAGTGTATTCCTTTGTTACTTCCAAGTAATATTCCATTTATGGAAATACCACAATTGGTTTATCCATTCACCTGTTGATGGATATCTGAGTTATTTCCAGATGTAGGAATATTATACATAAATCTGGCATGAACATTATTTTACAAGATTTTTAATGTACTTTAAAAAACTTTCTTTGTGGCTAATAGCAGGCTGAATTTTTGGGTCATGTAGTAAGGGGAAGCATATGTTTCATATTACAATAAACTGACAAAATGGAAATACTATTTTACATTCTCATCAGGAATATGAGAGCTGAAGCTATTCCATATTATCATTAACACTTGATTTTGTCAACCTTTTAATTTTCAAATTTTAGTGTGTAATGATGATACATTCTGATTTTAATTTATGTTTCTCCAAGTAATGATATTGAACATTTTTCATTTGCATATCTGTGATATTTTTATCTTTTATTGTGCAGTGTCTGTTTAAATAATTTGCTTGCTGTCTTTCATTTATTTAATATCATTTTATTTATATATTCTTGATACAAATCCTTTATCTGATGTGTGCATTGTTAATATTTTTCCAAGTTCTAACCTACTTTCTCATTTTCCTAATTGTGTATTTCTAAAAGAAATTTTAAATTTTGTTGAAATCCAATTTACTATTTTCCCTTTATCATTTTTGACATTTCTGCCTAATCTAATAAACTTCTGCCTGATATAAGTTCATAAAAACTTTCTCCTCATTTCTTCTAGATGTTTTATAAATATACGTATACATTTAGGTTTATGATCCATTTAAATTATTTTTGAGTACATAGGGTAATGATCGAGGTTAACATTTTTTTCCCCACATGAATATCCAGTTGTTCTAACACCAGTTTTTCAAAAGCTCCATTGAATTACCTTGGCATTTTTGTTAACAATCAATAGACAATAGATGTGAGGGTCTATTTTTGGATTTATTTTGTTCAGTTGATCTATATATGTATCTTTGCATCAATATTTTGCTCTTTTGTCGTAGAAAATAGTAAGAAGCAGATATAAGAATTTCTCCATTTTCCCTTTTGTTTTCAAAAATTGTTTTGGCTATTCTATGTCCTTTGAATTTCCATATAAATTTTAGAATCAACTTGTCAGCTTCTATGAAAGTGACTGCTGGATATAGATTAGAATTCCAGTGAATGTACGAATCAATTTAAAGAGAATTGACATTTCAACTTTGAATCCTCAAATCCCTAAGTATAGTATCTCTACATTTATTTAGATATTTAAATTTATCTCAGCAATATCTTATAGTTTTCAGTGTGGCAATTATCTCAATCGTGCACATCTGTCATTAAATTGAAATTATTCTCTGAGTTTTTCACCCTTTATTATGTTAACATGGAAAAGTGCATTGATTGATTTTCAATTGTTAATCAAACTTGCATCACAATTGTTAATCAAACTTGCATCATAAATTCATTTGGTCAACATGTATTGTCTAATGCATTTTCTGTCTTTCATTTGCTAAAATTTTGTTAATTATTTTTGAGTTGGTGTTCATGAGAAGTCTGTAGTTTTCTTTTCCTATAATGTTGTCTTGTTTTGGCACAAAGGTAATGTTGAACTCCTAGAATGAGTTGAGAAGTATCTTCTCACCTTCTAATTTCTGAAAAAAAAAAAATGTAGGTCTGGCATTATTTCTTCCTTAATTGTTTGAAAGAATTCACCTGTGAAAAACTCATGCATAAAATTTTGTATGTAAGAATGTTATAAATTATGCATTTGTTTTTTTAATAAGATAAGGCTATTTGTATTTTCTATTTTTGTGTCAGTTTTAGTAATTTAAATATTTCAAGAAGTGTGTTTATTTCATCTAAGTTGTCAAATTTATTGTCATACATTGATATAATAGTTTTATTCTCTTAATTACATATGATTGATAATGATGCTCTCTTATTTCTGGTATATCTGGTTTGATACTTTTCTTAATGGATTAGCTAGATGTTTATGAATTTGTTTATATTTTAAAAAAACATCTATTGTTTTCATTAATTTTATCTATTGTTTATCTGATTTCTATTTCAGTATCATCATTTAAAAATATTTAAAAATTTTTCAATTAGAACCAGCATACAACATTATATTAATTTCAGGTATACAACATGGTGATTTGACATGTATGTATTTTATAAAGTGATCATTCCGATAAATCTAGTACCCATCTGACACCGTACATAGTTATTACAATATTATTGACTTTATTTTTTATCCTATACTTTACATCTCCATGATTATTTGTAACTACCAATTTGTACTTCTTAATCCCTTCTCCTTTTTTACCCACTCCCTGAAACCATCTCCTATCTAGTAACCCTCAAAATGTTCTCTGTATTTATCAATTTGTTTTGTTTTGTTTATTTTGTTCTTTAGATTCAACATGTAAGTGAAATCTTATGGCATTTGTCTTTCTCTGTCTGACTCACTCCACTCAGCACCATACCTTCTAGGTTTATCCATGTTTTTGCACATGGCAATATTTTACTTTTTAATGGCTAATATTCCATTGTATATCTATATACCACCTGTTCTTTGTCCATTCATCTACCGAAGGACATCCAGATTGTTTTCATATCTTAGCTATCATAAATAGTGCTGTAATGCACATAAGGATGCTCAAGCTCCTTCAAAGTAATATTTTGGATTTCTTCAGATAACTAAATACCCAAAAGTGGGATTACTGGGTTCTTTTTTGTATCTTGTTATAACTTTTGTTTAAAGTCTAATTTGTCTGGTATAACTATTGCCACACCAACTTTTTCATTTTGTTACCATTTTCACGAAATATCTTTTTTTATCTCCTCACTCCCAGTCTCTGTGTGTCTTTGTATCTGTCTTTCTATCTGAGGTGAGTCTCTTATAGGCAGCATATGTAAGGGTCTTGTTTTATTATTCATTCAGCTGCCCTACCTTTTGATTTGATAATTTAATTCATTTACATTCAAAATAATTGTCGACAGATTTAGAATTATTGCAATTTTATTATTCATAATTTTGATCTCTTTTCTTCTTTTTCTTTGTCTCCTTAAAGAAGTCCTTCTAACATTTTAAAATAAATATATTGGGAGTAATATTGGTTAATAAAATTATATAGGTTCCAAGTTTACAATTCAATAATACATCATCCATATATTATATTGACTGTTCACCACACAAATCACAAATTTAAATTTCCTTCCATCACCCTATATTTGACTGCTTTTACCTGTATCTACCTCCTCCACACTTTTTCCCTCTGGTAACCTCTAAACTGCGTCTGTGTCCATAAGACTCTGTTTTGTCTTGTTTGTTTGTTGCTTTCAGTTGTATATACCACATATGAGTGAAATCCTATGGCTCTCAAATTTTTTTGACTGACTTATTCTGCTTATGGTAGTATTTCATCTTTTTCTATGGCTGCGTAATATTCCATTGTATATATGTACCACCTCTTTCTTATGTAATCATTTATCAAAGGGCATTTTGGTGTTTTCATGTCTTAGCCACCATGAATAATGTTGCAATGAATATTGGGGTGCATATGTCTTTACAAATAAATGTTTTTTAATGTTTATGGTAAGATGCCCACAGGAGTGATTGCTGGGTCATATCATAATTCTATTCTTAAATTTTTGGGATACATCCATAGAGTTTTCCATAGTGGCAGTACCAATTTACAGTCCCTCCAGCAGTGTATGAGAGACACTTTTCTCTCACAACCTCTACAAGACTTATTATTTTTCCTGTTGATGATAGCCATTGTAACAGGTGTGATGTGGTATCTCATTGTGGTTTTGATTTGCATTTCCCTAATGGTTAGTGAAGTTGAGAATCTTTTCATATGTCTGTTGGCCATTTGTATGTCTTCTTTGAACAAGTATCTGTTCAGGTCTTTTACCCATTTAAAAAATTTAAAAAAAATTTGTTGTTGTTAAGTTGCAGTTGTATGAGTTTTTGTATATTTTAGATATCAATCCCTTATTGGAAGCATTGTTTACAAATATCTTCTCCCAAAGTCTGTCTCTTTGTTTTGTTGATGGATTTTTTTTGCTGTGCAGAAGCCTTTTTAGTTTGATATAGTCCCATTCATTTATTTTTGCTTTTACTTCCCTTGCCTTTGAAGTCAAATTTATAATATCCTCTCTAAAACCAAGGTTCATGTTTTCCTTTATGCAATTTATTGCTTCAGGTCTTATATTTAAAATTTCGATCTATTTTGAGTTAATGTTGGCACGTGATGACATATAGCAGTATAGTTCTATTCTTTTGCATGTGGCTTTCCAATTTTCCTAGCATCATTTACTGAAGAGTCTTTCCTGACTTTATTGTAAGTTTTTGTCTCCTTTGTTGAAAATTATTTGCCCATACATACGAGGATTTATTTCTGGACTCTCAATTCTGTTCCTTTGGTCTGTGTCTGTTTTGATGCTGATACCATGCTGTTTTACTTATTGTTGCTTTGTAGTTTAATTTGAAGTCAGGTCATGTGACCTTGTACTTCTGGCCTTGTACTTATTTCTCAGGATTGCTTTGGCTATTCAGGGTCTTTTTTGCTTCCATACAAATCTGATTTTTTTGTTCTATTACTTTAAAAAATGCCATTGGGATTTTGATAAGGATTGCATTAAATCTGTACATCGATTTGAGTAATATAGACATTTTAACTATGTTGATTTTTCCAATCCATGAACACAAATGTCTTTCCATTTCTTTGTATCTTCATCAATTATTTTAATAATGTTTTACAGTTTTCAGTGTATAGGTACTTCACATGCTTCGTTAAGCTTATTCTTTGGTATTTCATTCCTTTTGTTGCAATTGCAAAATTAATTTATTTTTCATTTTTTCCTGAAATGTTATTGTTAGTGTATAAGAACCCTATTGATTTTTATACATTGACTTTGTATTCCGAAGCTACTGTATTTGTTTATTTTTCTAATAGTTTTTTAGTGGAATCATTAGGCTATTCTATATAGAGAATCATGTCATCTGCAAAAAGTGATAATTTGATTTCTTAATTCCATATTTGGATGCCTTTTATTTCTTTCTCTTGCCTGATTGCTCTAGCTAGGACTTACTAACACTATGTTGAATAATATCGGTGATAGTGGACAGCCTCATCTTCTTTCTGATCTTAGAGGGAAAGTTTTTATTTTTTCACCATTAAGTATGATGTTAGTTGAGAATTTGTCATAGATGACCTTTATTATATTGAGATACTTTGCTCTTATACACATTTTATTGTGTATGGATGCTGTATCTTGTGAAATATTATTTTGTATCTATTGATATGATCATATAAATTTTATCATTGATTATGTTTGTGTTAGTTATCACATTGATCAGTTTGCATATGTTAAATTATGTTTGTGCCTTGGAATGAAGCCTACATGATTCTGAAGTATAATCTTTTTTTAATGTATTGTTCCATTTGATTTTCTAGTATATTATTTAGAATTTTTGCATTCGTATCATCAGAAATATTGCTCTATAATTTTCCTTATTAGTAGGTTATCTGGGTAATGTTGGACTCACAAAATGAGTTAGGATGTATTGTCTTTCTTTCAATTTTTTTTGGTAAAGTTTGAGAAGATCAGGTATTAAATCTTCTTTGACTATTTGGTAGAATTCATTAGCGAAGCCATCTGGACCTGGACTTTTTGGGAGGTGTTTGATGATTGCTTTAATTTCCTTCCTGTCGATTGGTTTATTTAGATTTTCCAGTCCTTTGTAATTCAGTCTAGGAAGGTTATATATTTTCAAGAACTTCTCTAAATCTTCTAGGTTATTGAATTTGATGTCATAATTTCATAGTATTTTTGTATGATCTTTTGTATTTCTGTTGTATCTGTCTTTACTTCTCCACTTTCATTTCTGATTGTTTATTTGTGAACTTTCTCTTTTTTCCTTAGTGAGTCTAGTCAGAGATTTGTCAATTTTATTGATCTTTTCAAAGAACCAGCTCTTTACACTTAATTAGTTCTATTGTCTTTTTGTACTCAATTTCATTTAATTCTGTTTTAATTTTTATTATTTCCCTCTTTCCTCTGACTTTGGGCTTCATTTGTTTGTTTATTGTTCTTAACAATGTAGTGTTTTTTATTTGATTTTTTTTTTTGGAACCTTGAAATAGGCCTATAATGATATGAACTTTCTCTTATTCAGGCTTTTGCTGTGTCTCAAAATTTTTGATGTGTTGTATTTTCAATCTCATGTATTTATGTATATGTATCTTTTGATCTCTTCTTTTATGTCTTAATCAATCTACTGTTCTTTAGTAGTATGTTATTTAATCTCCACATATTTGTGGAGTTTTCCACTTTTTTGTTTTTTCCAGTTCATCTCCTGTTTTCAAGATCTGTGGTTGGAGAATATGCTTAGTATGATTATAATCTTCTTAAATTTTTTCAGGTTAGTTTTGTGTCCCATCACATAACCTATCCTTGAGAATGTTCCATGTGTATTTGAAAAGAATGTATAATCTGGTGTTTTGAAATGAAAAGTTCTGTAAATATCGATTATGTCCAATTGGTCTAATGTGTCAGTTATTTGCTTATTGATTTTCTGTTTAGATGATCTATTTATAGCTGTCAATGGGGTATTTAGGTCCTCTACTATAATTGTGTTTCTGTCAGTTTCTCCCTTGGTAGTTGCTTTATATTTTTTTGGTGCTCCCTGATTGGGAGCACATATATTGATAAGTGTTATCTCTTGAAGTACTATCACCTTTCTCATTATGAAAAGTCCATCTTTGTCTCTTCTTATCTTTTTTTATCTTGAAGTCTATTTTGTCAGGCATAAGAATGGCTATACCCAATTTTCTCTGGATACCATTTGCTTGGAGTATCATTTCCCACCCTTTCACTTTGAGTCTATATTTGTCCTTGCAGCTGAGATGTGTCTCTTTGTCTCTTGAAGGTAGCATACGGTTGGGTTTTGTTATTTGAACCAATCTGCAATCTGGGACGTTTTATTAGTGAGTTCAGTTCATTTACACTTAGGGTGATTATTGATATATGAAGTTTTTCTATAGCCATTTTATCTTTTTTTTTTTTTTTCTGGTAGCTTGGGTCTTCATTGTTTCTTTGCACTTGTGTTTCTGTCTGTTATTTTAGTTTCATGGTATTCTATGATTTTTCCCTCTGTTCTCTCTTATTTTATGTTATTTGCCTCACTTCTGGATTTTCGTATATAGCTACCATTAATTTTCTATAAAAGAATTTTCATATATACAGTAGTTTTTTTCTTCATGTGTCTTATCTCCTTTCCTCTTTGCAAATTCAGACATTCACTAGCTCTGTTTTGTTGTCTCAAATTATGCCTATTTATGCTGTGAATTCATTTCTGAGTTGCAGTAGCTACAGTCTTCCTCTTCTCTTTTTAAAATGTTTTTATCTCCTTTAACCATGATGTAATATTTAAGTGTCTAATACTCTTCTGAATAAGGATTGCAATGTCCTATTTCTATCTGTCTGTTAGCCATCTTACTCATAGTTTTGTATCTTTTTGTTTTCTTGTTTCAGGTAGAATACCACCCCCCCACATCCTTTCCATATTTTCTATAATGCAGGCCTCGTAGTGGAAAATTAACTTCGCTTTTGTAAGTCTGAAAAAAATCTTTATTTATTTCTTATATCAAAAGGAGAATTTTGCGGATATAACATTCTTGGCTGGTAATGTCTCTCTTTCAATAATTTAAATGTTTGATTCCAGTCCTTCTCACTTATAGACTTCTGAAAAATCCAGTGATATAGCTGTCAATGGGGTATTTAGGTCCTCTACTATAATTGTGTTTCTGTCAGTTTCTCCCTTGGTAGTTGCTTTATATTTTTTTGGTGCTCCCTGATTGGGAGCACATATATTGATAAGTGTTATCTCTTGAAGTATAATGGATTTTCCTTTATAGTTTACTGTCTCCTTTTCCTGGGCTGCCTTCAGAATTCTTTCTCTGTCAATAATTTTTTAAAATTAATTATTTTTTATGGTGACATTGGTTAACAAAATCCAGTAAGTTTCAGCTGTACATTTTAACAGTAAGGCATATATATATATATATATATATTTACATTGTGCGTTCACCTCCTGGAGCTTACTGGTTTCCTGCCCCCCGCCCCTAACCACTAGTCTATTGTCCATGTCCATGAGTCTTTGTTTGTCTTGTTAGTTTGTTGTTTTTAGGTATGGAGGTTCCTCAAAAAAAAAATAAGAATTGATCTACCATATGATCCAGCAATCCCTCTACTAGACATTTACCCTAAAGACTTGAAAACTCATATCCAAAAATATATTTGCACACCGACGTTCATTGCTGCATTATTCATGGTGGCCAGGACATGGAAGCAACTGAAATGTCCTATGATAGATGATTGGGTAAAAAAGCTGTGGTACATATATACCATGGAATACTACTCAGCAATAAGAAGAGATGAATTACTGTCATTTGCAGCAACATGGACGGACCTCGAGATAATCATGCTAAGCGAAATAAGCCAGATAGAAAAAGTTGAAAATCACGATATCACTTATATGTGGGATACAAATCTTCGTAATTAATTTTTGACAATTTTAATATAATGTGCCTTGGAGAAGGCCTTTTTGGATTGAGATAATTAGGTGTTATATTTACTTTTTGGATTTAAGGAACCAGTTCTTTCCATAGGTTTGGGAATTTCTCATCAACTATTTGTTTGAGTAGGCTCTCTGTTCCCTTCTCCTCTTATTTTTCTGGTATTTCCATTATTCGTATATTGCTTTTTTTCATCGGAGTCAGATAATTCTTATAGAGTTCTTTCATTTTTGTAGAGTTCTTTCACTATTTTTTTTTTAAATTTCAAGTATCTCTCCTCTTCCATTTGCACTATTTCCAGATTTCTGTCCTTGATATTACTAATTCTTTCCTCCATTTGGTCAGCTCTGATTCCTAAGCCTACTATTTCATTCTTTATCTCTTTTATTAAGTTCTTCAACTCTAGAATTTCTTTTTGGTTCTTTTTTAAAGTTTTAATCTCTTTAGTAAAGTTTTCTTCTTCATCGATTTTGTTTTTGAATTTGTTAAACTATCTATCTGAAATTTTTTGCATCTCATTGAGTTTTTCAGAAGTGAAATGTTGAATTTTCTGTCATTTAAATCACATATTTCTACATCTTCAAGTTTATATTCGGGAAACTTTATTTTCTTTTTAAGCTGCTTTGTTGCCTTCATTGTTAATGATATTTGATGGATTATTTCTCCACCTAGTCATTTATGGGAATGTATTCTGCTTTAAAAAATATTATTAAAGTAATTTCTCTTTAGTAGGTTTATAAAAAGAGGCTTTTCTTTTGTTTTTCAGTAGGTTGTGCACAAGTTTCCTTCACTGCTCAGGCTTCTTGAATCTCTGCTGTGTGGCAAAAAAAAAAAAAAAAAGTCTATTCCCTGGGCATGTGTACATCTCTGTGACCAGATCACCTTAGTCCCAGGGCTCAATCCATGTGTGAGAATGTGATAGGTGATGGGGTTCCTAACCTCTGAAGAGCCCCTGAAGTTTCCTTGCTGCCCTAGCAACTGGATGCAGTGTTAGCTGCCTTAGGTATCCCAGTACCTTTGCTCAGATCAGCCTAGATGGGTGGGGTATAGGTCGCTGGCAGAGACTCAGTGTGCCTGTAGCTGTATTCTTTCCAGTAATGCTGAGCACAAAGCTTTAGTCACCTGTCCTTTGTATCTTCACCCCCATCACTGGGACCAGTTGCTGTGTGTGTCTCCTCAGTCATTATAGATCCTTTGCTCTGTAGCCTGACACTCACTCCTGCAGTTTCACCCGGGGCACACTGCTAGCTCTGAGAGGTTGAAAGGAGGCAGCCAGGCTCCAGGACTTGGTCTTCTACCTGGCAGTGGCACTTGCTAAAATGCAGTTGTCACACCTGCGTATTCCATCTATGCCTTAGTATCTGTCCTGATCACTGTGTTCCGCCACCTTAGTATCTATCGATTACTCAGGCAAGAATTGTCAGGACTACAGAGAGTGCATGCTACAAACTTATTTATTCCTTTTTCCTGAGTCCTCCAAGGAGCTTTGGGATGCAAGTGTGGCACTCGTCTCTGACCCTCTTCCTTTCCTCCTCCCTTGGTTGCCCAATTCACCTACTTTCAGAAGCTCTGATGCTCAGATATCTCAGACATATTTGTGTATTAAGATGGATGTTTTCTGTTGGACTGTAGCTATTCAATTTGTTGTTCTTTCAAGGAGAGAGATCAAGAGGATCCCTCATGCTGCCATACTTCTGATGTCAGTCTGACATTTCTTGTAATACTAGTTCGAGGTTGATGAACTTCATTAGATTTTTCATGTCTGGGAAGCTCTAACTGTCCTTCAATTCTAAATGATAGCTTTGCTGGGTAGATTAATGTTGGTTGTAGGTCCTCGCTTTTTATCATTTTGGATATTTCCTCCCAGTCCCTTCTAGCCTGCAAAGTTTCTGTTGAAAAATAAATTCAACAGAGAGTCTTATGGGAGCTCCCTTGTAGGTAACAAACTGCATTTCTCTTTCTGCTTTTAAGATTCTCTTTGTCTTTAACTTTTGGCATTTTAATTATGATACATCTTGGTTTGGCCTCTCTAGGTTCATCTTGTTTGGGACTCTTTCACTTTCTGAGCTTCTATGTCTCTTTCCTTTACCATATTAGGGATGTTTTCTGTCATTATTTCTTCAAATAGGTTTTCAATTTCTTCTCTCTCTTCTCTTTTGGGTACCCCTATGATACAAATGTTGGGATGTGTGATATTGCCCTACAGGACCTTTAAACTATTTTCTTTTTTTTTTTTTTGGACTTTTTCTTGTTGTTCTAATTGATATTTTTTGTTATCTTGTCTTCCAAACCACTGATGCAATCCTCTGCTTCATATAATCAACTGTTGAGTACCTCTAATGTATTTTTTCATTTCAGTTGTTGTGTTCTTTATTTTTGACTGGTTCTTTGTTATGTTTTCTATCTTCATTTTTATGTTTTTTATCTCTTTGGTAAAGTTCTCACAGAGTTCATCTACTCTTCTAAGTTCATTGATCATTCTTATAACCAATGCTTTAAACTCTGCATCTGGTAGATTGCTTGTCTCCATTTTGTTTAGTTCTTTTTCTGGAGCTTTTCTCTGTTCTTTCATTTGAGACGTGTTTCTTTGTCTCCCCATTTTGGCTGCCTCTCTGTATTTGTTTCTATGTATTAGGTAGGGCTGCTATATCTCCCAGTCTTAGTAGAGTAGTTTTATGTAGTAGATGTCCTAGAGGGCCCAGTGGCACAGTCTTTCTGGTTACCTGAGCCAGGTGCTCCATGTATGTCCCTTGTATGAGCTGCATGTGTCTTCCTGTTATAGTTGAGCCTTGGTTGCTCTTTGCTTGTTAATTGGGCTGATTGGTTGTGAGGACTGACTGGTTACCACAGTGGAGAAGCTGTTGTTCAGGGGCTGATGCCACAGAGCCACAGTGCAGGATTCACTTTAGCAGGGCTTTTGGCCTGCCCAGTCTTCCCTTTGAGTGTGTTATCCTCAGATGGAGCCCCAGGTGGTACTCCAGGTTTGAAGCTGGCCACTAGCGTGATGGATTTGTGGCCTTCCCAGGGGGGGCCCTGCCAAAGGCCAAGATAGGTCACAGTCTTTGTCCTGGCCAGGGACCACCTGGCATAATCCACTGAACAATCTGCAGATGGCTACCACTTGCACTGGGCTCTGAGGTACCTCAAGAGGCCAAGCCACAAATTGAGGCCAGCTGTTGCTAGTATGGAGTTGGGGATGATCAGCAAGAAGTATGGGGCATGCCAAGGTCAGATGCTGCTTGTTTGGGTTTGTGAAGCTCTGAGAGATTTTAGGAAAGTCTGAATCATGAGCCAAGTCAGGTTGTTGGTGTGAAAGAGCCACTGAAAATGGCTTGGGTTGGCCTTCGAATTGGGTGGGGCTGGGTCTCAGGGAATCACCAGAGCAGTATGGCCAATGTTAGCCAGGTTGATAGATACTTAGATATGACAGCCGCCTGCATCTGCATGCCAGAACAGGGAAGAGCCCCACAAAGGAATTGTGGCCTCTGCCAGCACCTCTGTCATTGACAAAGCTGCCCCTTCAGCTTTTTCCCTGATCCCAGATAATTCAGTTTCTCACTGTATGTCCCTGGCACCTTTTAAGCTGCTGCCCCTGTGTTGGAGCTCAGAGAGAGTGAGTCCAGCATTGAGTAAGTCTGTGTGTAGGCCCTTTAAGAGGAATGCCTGGGATTCCCACAGCTCTTTCCCATTCAGCCACAATCTCTGTTGCTTTTTACAGCCAGAAGTTGTAGGGACTTTCTTCCTGGCTCTGGAACTCTGTGCTTGGAAGCTTGGTGTGCTGCCAGGATCTCTCACTTTTCTGGGGGACCTCTGCAGCTGAGATATCTGTCCAGATTTTTAAATGTCACATGTGATTGTGGGACCATTCCATTCCGCGTTTTTACCCCAATTACCAGTTCTGAGGCGGCCTCTTCTGTGTGTCCCCAGTTGTAGGACTTATATTCAGCTAGATTTCAGGCAAATCTCAATGATGGCTGTTCCATAGTTTAGTTGTAACTTAGCAGTTGTGAGAGGAGGGCAGTACAACATTTATTTACTCCACCATCTTGACCATAAATCTGATTACCTAATTTTTAAATTTATTTTCTTCCTTCTCCTTACTGGGTTTAACTTGCCATTTTGTTTATTTATTTTTATCTTTTTAAAATGACAGTTTATATCTCTGATTTTAGAGTTTTTAAAAATATATAAACATTTGAAAGTGCCAGTTTCTTGCTAAGTATTGTATTATATGCATTCTCCAAATTTTGATATGTTTTTATTTTCATTCAATTCAAAACTTTTTCTAATTTTTCTTGTGAATTCCTCTTTGACCCTTTGTTTATTTCAGAGTGTGTTAACTTATAATTATTTCAAAAATTTTCAGAATTTTTCTGGCATTAATTCCTAATTTTTCTGTGGTCAGCAAACATATACTGTATAACTTGTATTTAAATTTATTAAGATTAGCTGGTCTCTTTTGATTAATGTCTCATGTATATTTTAAGGTAATGTTAATTCTGCTCTTGTTTAATGCAGAATTGTGATTTATTTTTTGCTTTATAAATATTTATTTGAAAATAAGAAAGAATGTTATGTTACAATATTTATCAGATACATAATATTTTTTCACGACAAAAATAAATATATAAAGTAGAAGTCAATTTGCAGTCTATAGTTAGCAGCATGATTTATTACTTACTTATAGTGCAAGAAAAAAGTGGCCATAGCAACATTCTTACTTTACATTCCTCTTTTGCACCCAGGAACAACTATACTTTTGAGCTGCCATTTGTAATTCAGGTTGGCCCAATCAAAGAAATGACTGAATAAGTAAATTAAGTGCGTCAAATATATAATGATAGAAGGAGATTTGACTTTGGGTGGTGAACACACAATGCAATTTATGCAATATACAGATGATGTATCATTGAATTGTATACTTGAAACCTATATAATTTTATTAACCAATGCCACTGTAATAAATTTAATTAAAATAAAACTTAAAAAAATAAATAGGAATAAAGTGACAAATTTCCCCCCCCCAGAATTTCAGATAACATATATAGATACTTATCCCTCCACAAGGTAGAGAAAAAGTGATGGCCCCTATCCCTGGCCAATTGCCCAAATCTATATCCTTCAAGTATAGTGGTCATTTAAATATTTACTTTTTCACCTATTTACATTACCATAAAGTGTCTAGGTATCAATCTTCTTCACAAAGATAACCCAAAAAGCCTAGTCAAATTATTTTTGAAAAAATATATTCCATTTCTTTGAGCAAACCGTCAGAAAAAAAGAAATCTAACATGACTGGTTTTTGGTGAACCAATGTTGGCTTCTAGGGGTTTCCATTTATTTTTTTCGAGTCATTTGAGTCTTCATATTAATAATATAGAATATTATTGAGGATTGATATTGATCTTTTTAGTTGTCCTTGGGTTTTTGGTAAAGTGTCATTCCTAGTCTTGAAGCATCATTCCCACTTTCCATGAGTCCTAAACAGTCAGTGATAAAATCCAATCTCTGCAATTTCTCATCAAACCTTAGGATTCATTCATTTAAGTAAGTAGACTTGCATTTATTATTGAGCTTACTTTAAGATATTTTATATAAGTATCTGACATATATAAATATTTGAAAACTCTAATAAAAATAGTGGTTCAACTAAATGATATAACTTTGTAAGTTGAAAATATATTCAGAGAAGTAGATTTATGTTATTTTGACCATTAAGGAGAGTGAGTGAGTCTCAACAAAGGAGACTTGAAGGTGGTAGGCATGTTTCCCTTTTCCTAAGAGTGGCCCTCAATCATTTCAAAAATATCTGCTTCTTTTTCAAACTATGCTTCCCTTAGAGAGTCTACTGTATACTTCTTCCCTTGTTGCTGATGGGAATACTATTCTACTGCTACTTATGGGAATTTATCTATCTCTCAGGAGTGTTGGAACAGAAAAAAAAAGTTAAAGTCACTGAACTAGAATGATTGCTTTTAAATGTTCTTTCAAAAGAAACAGATCTGGGTTTGAATGAGAACTGATGCTGTTAGGTGTGGAATGGAAATTAAATTACCTTGTCTAAAATTTGGTTTTCTTTTCTGTGAATACAGGGTAATATTACTTATATACTTTTCAGAGTTATTGTGAGGATTAGAATTCATTTATGTAAAATGTTTTGCATGTAGTAGGTGCTCAATAATAGTAGCTTGTATCAGTGTCATCACTATCACTTGAGATTTAGTTCCCCCTTATGAATGTTTATTTAGCACCCCTCCCAAAACATGAGAAGGTACAATTGAAAATCAGATTTTTATGTGGGGAAAATGTAGGTCAAGAATATCCATTTTTTGTTTTTGATTTGTCAAGATGAGCTGGATTCACTTACCCTTTCACTCACCAAAATGACTATTTCACACCCTCGCTCTTCACAAAACTCATTTCCTCCTTTCTCATTCTCAAGTGAGTCTTCTTTACGATTGCATTGAAACAATACAAAAAAATCAGAAATAAATTTTCACAAACTCTCCTCACCACATCTATCTATCCACTTATGCCAGCATCTGTACCCAGATGCCTTCCCTTCTGTAGATGAACTGTTTCTAGAGAAGACTATTCTCTCTACTTGACCACTAGATCCCGTTCCCATTAGCATGTTCAAAGACAAACTTTCAGCATTTTTTTTTAGTTTTTCCCATATTATTAATTTCTCCTCTGTATAATATAATTTCTCCTCTGTATAATATAATTTCTCCTCTGTATAATATAATTTGCTTCGAACTACAGATATTCTGTCACCAGGTCTTTGCTCTTGACTTTCTCTCTTCTTGCAATAAAGAAAAATGCATATCTAGCTACTTCATTTCCTTCAGATGTTTGTTCTAATGCACCTTATCAGTGGTCTTTTATTATTTATGTTATTTTAAATTTTAGTCTTCCACTCTTTATATGTTTATTGGCTATCTGTATGTCCTCTTTGGAGAAATGCCTATTCAGGTCTTCTGCCCATTTTTTACTTGGATTTATTTTTTGGTGCTGAGTTTTATGAGTTCTCTATAATTTTTTAATATTAACCCCCTATCAGATATATCCTGCTACTTTACTGAATTTGTTGTTCAGTTCTAATCGTTTTTTGGTAGAATCTTTAAGGTTCTCTCTATATAGTATCATGTCACCTGCAAATAATGACAGTTTTACATCTTTCCAATTTGGATGACTTTTATTTTGTTGTTGTTGTTGTCTGACTGCAGTGGCTAGGACTGCCTATATTATGTTGAATTATAGTGATGAAAGTGGACATCCTTAAAAAAGTAAAAACAACCTGGACATCCTTGTCTTCTCTCTAATCTTAGGTAAAATATGCCCTTTTAATTGTATAGTTCTGAGAATACACAATGATGTACAGATGTGTAAATGTGTAACCACCACCACAATCAAGATAGAGAGTTGCTCCATTCCCCTAATTCCTCTGTGTCTTTTTATGGTCTACCACATCCTCAGGACCTGGCATCTAGTGGGTTATTTTTTGTTTGTCTGTTTTTTGTATCTTTAGCTTTGTCTTACAAACAATGTTATATAGAATCATATAGTATACATAGTTGACAGCCTTTTGACTCTGGTTTCTTTTACTTAGTATAACGCACTTAAGATACATCCAGGTTATTGCATTTATCAGTAATTATTTTTTTTCTTTTATTGCAAGTATTACCCTGATACGAATACCTGGTAAAGACAACACACACACCGAGAGAAAAAGAAAAACTACACAAAAATCTCTCATGAACACAGATGCAAAATTCTTAAATAAGATACTAGCAAACTGATACGACAACATATTTAAAAAGATTGTACACCATGATCGAGTGGGCTTCTTTCCACATGGGTGCTTCGACATATGCAAATCGATTAATGTGATACACCACATAAACAAATTAAAAAAATAAGAATCATATGATACTATAAATAGTTGCAGAAAATGCCTTCGACAAGATACAGCATATATTTATGATCAAAATACATAACCAAATCGGTATAGAAGAAAAGTACCTTAACATAATAAAAGCCATATACCAGAAACTCTCAGTCAACATTATGCATAATGGTAAAAATCTAAAAACCTTTCCTGTAAGGTCAGAAACAAAACAAGTCTGTCCACTATCACCACTGTTATTCAATATAACAATGGAGATTCTAGCTAGTGCAATCAAGCAAGAGAAAGATATAAAAGTCATCTAAATAGGAAATGAAAAAGTCAAACTCTATTTGCAGATATGATTCTCTATATAGAAAACCCTAAAGACTTCAGAAGAACACTACTAGAAACAATAAACAAATAAACAAATAAAAAATGTAAATTTTCCAATGCAAAATCAGTGTTCAAAAATCCATAGCATTCCTCTACTCTAATAGGAATTGCCAGAAATAAAGTGGAAAAAATTCATCTTGCAATTGCAACAAGGAATAAATCTAAAGAAACATGAGAAGGACCTATATAATGAAAAGTATATGACCCTATTAAAGTAAATTGGAGCAGATACAAAGAAATGGAAAGGTATTCTGTCTTATTGATTGGAAAAATCAACATAATTAAAATGACCTTATTACCTAAAGCATTATACAGATGCAATGCAATCCCCATCAAAATCCCATCGACAGTTTTTAAAGAAATATAACAAACAATCATCAGATTTGTATAGAAGCACAAAAGACCCCAAATCGCCAATGCAATCTTGAGAAAAATGTACGAGACTGGAGGCATCACTCTGCCTGACTTCAAATTATACTACAAAGTGACAATAAGTAAAACAGCATGGTATTGGCAGAGAAACAGACACACAAACTAGTGGAACAGAATCGAGAGTCCAGAAGTAAACTAATGTTTTACATGGGCAAATTATTTTCGACAAAAAAAAAAAAAAACCCTACAAAAATATACAATGGAGAACTTCAATAAATGGTGCTGGGAAAGCTGGAAAGCCTACAAAAGAATGAAAGTAGACTGTTGTCTATCATCACGCCCAAAATTAACTCAAAATGGATTAAGGACATGAATATAAGACCTGAAACTATAAACGAAAACATAAGAACTAAACTCATGAACCTTGGACTTAAAGAGGATTTTATGAATTTGACCTCAAAGGAAGGGAAGTAAAAGTGAAAATAAATGAATGGGACTACATCAAACTAAAAAGCTTCTGCATGTCCAAAGAAACTGTCAACAAGGTAAAGAGACAACCATCCGAATGAGAGAAGATATTTGCAAGCAACGCCTTCAATAAGGGCCTAATATCCAAAAAATACAAAGTACTCACACTACTCAATAACAACAAAAAAACAAACAATCCAATTAAAAATTGGGGAGAGGACCTGAACAGACAGTTCTCCCAAGAAGACATACAAACGGCCAACAAACATATGAAAGGATACTCAACATCGCTAGTTATTAGGGAAATGCAAATCAAAACCACAATGGGATACCATCTCACAAATTTGGGAATGGCTATCGTGAAAAGGACAAATAATAAGAAGTGCTGGAGAGGATGTGGAGAGAAAGGATCCCTCATACACTGTTGGTGGGATTGCAAATTTGTACAGACACTATGGAAAACTATATGGAGGTCCTTCAAAAAACTAATTGATCTATCATATGATTCAGCAATCCTTCTACTGGGTATTTACCCCAAAGACTTGAAAACATATTGAAAAAGATGTTTGCATGTTAATGTTCATACTAGCATTATTTATGATGGCCAGGACATGGAAGCAAACGGTGTCCTATGATAGATGATTGGCTAAAGAAGCTGTAGTACATATATATACAATGGAATATTATTCAACCTTAAGAAGAGATGAAACACTGCCATTTGCCACAACATGGATGGACCTTGAGATAATCATGCTCAAGCGAAATAAGCCAGAGAGAAAATATTGAAAATCACATGATATCACTTATATGTGGGATATAAATCTTAAAGCAATGAACAATCAGAGACTCATGGATATGTACAATAGATTAATGGTTACCAAAGGATGGAGAAAGGACAAGGTAGATGGGGTAAAAGGAGTCAAGTATGTGGTGACAGAAAGATATGTGACTATGGGCAATGAACACACAATGCTATATATATGCCTTACTGTTCAATTGTACATTTGAAATTTACTGGATTTTGTTAAGCAATGTCACCATAATAATAATAAAAAATGGAATTCTTATAATAAAAAAAAACACCACAATGTGCTACCACCTCACACCTGTTAGAAAGGGTATTATCAATAAGACAATTAAAAACAAGTGTTGGAGTGGTGGTGGGCAATAAGGAACTTCATACATTGCTGGTGGGAATGTAAATTGGTACAGTCAGTATGGAAAACAGTATAGAGATTCCTCAAAAAAATTAAGAATAGAATTACTACATGATGCAACAACCCTCTTCTTGATATCTGCCCCTCAAATAGGAAAACATTTATTCATAAAGATATATGCACCCCAATATTCATTACAGCATTATTCACAGTGGCCAAGACATGGAAATAACCTAAGTGCCCTTTGATAGATGATTAGATAATGAAGAGGTGGTACATATATACAATGGAATATTACTCTGCCATAGGAAAAGGTGAAATACTGCCACTTGCGACAACATGAATAGATTTTGAGATTGTAATGCTAAGCAAAATAAGTAAGACAGAAAATGTGAGAATCATATAATTGCATTCATATGTGGGATATAAAACTGAAAGCAACAAACAAACACGGTAAACATACAGAGACTCCTGGACACAGACAGCAGTTTAGTGGTTACCAGAGGGAAAGGGAGTAGAGGGAAGATATATGAGGGTAAAGGGGGTCAAATATATGGTGATGGAAGTAAATTTGACTTTGGGCGGTGAACACATAATGCAATATAACTATGATTTATTATTAAATTATACAATTCAAACCTATATAATTTTTAAAAATGTCAGCCCAATAAATTTAATTAAAAAATAGAATATACTTGTTTTGTAAATTTAAACAAAGTGAACTACAATTATTTCTTATTTTGAAACTTCTTTAAATCTCTTACTTTTATGTTCCATGCCCATGAGTTTTGGAGGTCTTTAAGGGTCAGAATACTAAGGCAAACCTGCTTCCATTTGGGAGAACTAAGAATCTATTTGTAATATATTTGGAAAAGTACATTTGGAAGTATCTAGGTAGGTGGCAAATCACGGAGAGTAAAATTATCTGATGTAATTGAGGATGATCGATTAGGTGCTTCCTTTTGAAAGAGCCTATCTATCAATAGTTTATCTTTCTGGGTTTCTAGGCTTGAATAAGCAGATTTCTTAACCATGATATGAATCATCCATTTAGGTCAATCATTCTTACTTGTATTGCGATCCATATGATTGGAGAGGGCTGATCTCATGTCCTGGTCTCAGGGTAGTGCATAATCCAGATCTATCCAATGCTTCTCTTCTTCTTGGAGTAATTGGTTTGAAGAAGAGCCTGTGCCTAGGATAGACCATTAAAATAAAGTTATCTTTATTTTTGAATTGCTAAATGTAATTAAAGTGTACTAGACCTAAACATTCTGCTAACTATCTTTGCTAATACATGGCAGAAGGCTGCCAATGATTAAAGCCAACAGAAAGAAAAGCAGAGCCAAGGGATGTAGAAAAATATTGAGCCCTGCTGACCTCATTTTATCTACACATTTTTAGTCATGTAAGTCAATAAAGTTCTCTGTATTTGCACATGCAAATTAGCTCAAATTAATTTGAATTAGGTATGTGTCACTTGCAACCAAAAAAAAATCTGACCAGTACAATTGCTAAAATCTATAAAATGCTTACTATGTTGTAGATACCATGAAAAATTCTTTATGTCCACTATCTTTTTTAATCCTAGTGCCTTAGAAAAGTAGTTTATTGAAACTTAGATCCTGAACACAGTCTGGATTTAAATGTCAGCTCTGCCTCTTTTTTGTTTGTATGACTTCAAACAATTTACACAAGCTCCCTGTGCCTCTGTTTTGTCTGTCTGTCTGTTTGTTTGTTTGGGGGGGTAGTAATAGTACCTGCCTCAAGGTTTTCGTGATTAGCATATTATTTTATGTATGCATGTATGTATACACATACAGTTCTTAGAACATTTTCTGACTTATTCTGAAGATGAGCTATTACTTCACATTTTACAAATGAGGGAACTCAGGATCAGAGAGGTTAACTTATCCAAGATAATACACCCAGGAAGCGTCAGAACTGTGATTTGAACTAAAGTCTGTCCTGTCATGTCTCAAATTCATTATTACCTTTTCGAATGCATACTATTTGGTAGGCAGTTTTAATATATCATTTAAATCTACAAAAACTCTGAAGGCTAGTATTATTATCTCAAATTTTTATTTAAGGAAATTGAAGCTTAGAAATAAATTCCATAAGGTCATACAGCCAGGGCCACTATATAATCCGTTCACTGTCCAACCACATTGTTCAACATGGTAGTGCTGCAACAGCTAGTAAATGTCATAATCTGATTTCAAACTAAGCCTGGCTGCTTCTACTTTTATGTTCTTTCAGCTTCACTGTCTTTAGCTGTCACAATTCTCTAGTCTTTCAGCCATCTATATGGCAAAATCATTTCACCATCTTGTAGGCTAATTATTTTAAACACTAGGTTTGAAGAGGGTCAGGGATCATACGTATATAGGAAGTCATCTCACATTGATGGGGACAATGCATATTTGGTACAATTCAAAATGATATAGTAGAGGTCAAGGTAAGCTAACTATAGCTACCATGTCTAATTTACATTTTGAAAAAGATGTCCCAGGCATATAATACCCTAGATTACCTCATACATTCATGACAGCTTTTATGGCAATATAGTATACTAGATTTCAAAGTTAAAACTTAAATATTATAAGATACACTAGAGTTCATAAGGCAATCAGTATAATTTTCTCATAAAATTGCCAGTCTGAGGGGAGAATAGTATCTTATTTTTATTTAACATTATTTTCCTAATTCTTAATAATATTTTAGCTTTTTTACCTTAAGTTTCTAGTTCCCACTTTCATATTGAATTTTTTTGTTTTCTTATAGGTTTCTAAGAGTTCTTCATATATCCTGGATACTAAAACATTGTCTACTGAATAGTATACAAATATTTTCTCCCAGTATTTGACTTGTCTTTTAACTTTATACTCTTTCTTTTAACTAGCTTTCCTTTTCCCATATATCAGAAGTCAAGAAAATATTTTTGGGTGGGTCAAATCCACGCAGTAGTCTGTGAACAGTCAATGAGCTACATTTTTTTTTTTAATTTTACTCTTTATAAAGGTTGCAAAAAAAAATACATAACAGACTGTGTCTGGTGTATAAAACCTAAAATATTGACTATCGAGACCTTTACAGAAAGTTTGTAGACCCCTGCCATTGATTCTAATGATATTCTTCTAACATTTATTCTAATGGTTTTATTTTTCTTATGTAAATGTTTATAGTGCTTGTCATTTATTTTGAGGTACAGTTTGAGAAGGAATCTTTTTATTTTAATGAGAAACCAATTTCCATAATACAGTTTATTGAATGGTCTATGCTTCCTTTTTGATGTGTAATAATACCTCTCTCACATATTCATATACTTTCTCTCATATATTCATAAGTTTGAATCTATTTCCAGTTCTTCATTTTGGTGCCTTTGTTTATTTACCCATTCTTGTACCAAATATCTTTTAATTAATATAGTTTCATAATAAATTTTTATATGTTAGATATAGTTTTATATGTATGTTGTTTCTTTTCAGAATTGTTATATATATTTGGATCTTTGCTATTCCATATGACACAGTTTAGTATCAGCAAGTCTAGTTCCATGAAAAACCTTGTTAGTTTACTGAATGAAACTGCATTAAACTTATAGGCCAAT
>NW_006439189.1:2088287-2089796 GCF_000325575.1 Pteropus alecto
TGATTTTCCAGTTAGCAGATTCAATCAAGTCTTTTACTAGCTATTGGACTTCTGGCTTGCCTCCTCTCACAACCACATCAAAATTACAACTAAATTACAGGATAGTCATCATTGGGAGTCACCTGAAGTCTAGCTAAACAGAGGTTCTACAACTGGGGACACATAGAAGAGGATACCTTAAGACTGATAAAAGAGGCAGAGATGTTAAACAGACAGATTTCACACCCATGTGTGGTGGTTGAGAATTGAGAGAAATCGTTTGGCTGTGAAGATCCCCGCCAGAAGAAAGAGGTGTCCCCTCCCCACAATGGGGTCCCCAACCCAGGGTTTCAGTGCTGGGAAGAAGTCCTCACAACTTCTGGCTGTGAAAACTAGAAGTAATTGTGTTTGAGGGAGATGGGGGGCTGAGGGAGTGACAGACTTTCCTCTTTAGGGGTCCATGCACAGACTTACCAATGATGATCTCACTCGCTCTGAGCTCCAGTTCTGGGCAGCAGCTTAAAAGGCATCAGGAACACATAGGGAAGAACTGAGTTGTCTGGCTTGAGGTCAGGGGCTGGAAGGGCAGCTTTCTCTCAGAAAGAACTGCTGGGAGAAGCCAATTTTCCTTTATTGAGCCCCACCCCACCACTTAGTTTGCAGAGTTCAAAACACTGGTCATATGGATGCTCAATAAACTCAGGAGAAGAATAGTTAAACTCAAGGAGAACTTTAACAAAAAGAAAAAAAAAACATTAAAGTAGAGATAGAAAACGTAAAAAAAAAGAATGAGTCAGAAATGAGGAATACAATAACTAAAATGAAGACTATCTTAGGAAGAAGAAACAGTAGATTAAATAAAGCAGAGTATTGATTTGATGGTTTAGAAGATAAAGTAGCAGAAAACACCCAATCAGAACAGAAAAAAAAAATTCCAAAAATATGAGATAGTTTAAGGCACCTGTGTGACAATATCAAGTGTACGAACTTTCATCATAGGGATACCAGAAAGAAGAGAGATTTGAAAATCGTTTTCAAGAAATAATGATTGAAAACTTCCCTAATCTAGACATACAAGCCCAGGAAGCACAGAGAGTACTAAACAAGATGACAGAAAGGCCCACACTAAGACACATTAGAGTAAAAATACCAAAGATTACAGACAAGGAAACATTTTTAAAAGAGGCAAAAGAAAAGTAGTTAGTTACTATAAGGGAGCTCCCATAAGACTGTCAGATGGTTTCTCAATAGTAACTTTGCAATCCAGAAGAAACTGACATCAAATATTCAAAGCGATGAAAAGCAAGGATCTACATCCAAGATTACTCTAACCAGCAATGCTATCACTTAGAATTGAAGCACAGATAAACAGCTTCCCAGACAATAAAAAGCTAAAAGTTAATCAACACCAAGCCAGTATTATAAGAAATGTTAGGATATCATTAAGAGAAAAAAAAAAAATATATATATATATGTCGAAAATATAAATAATAAAATGGCAATAACTACATGTTTATCAACAATTCATTT
>NW_006439189.1:2089826-2123437 GCF_000325575.1 Pteropus alecto
TTGCAGTTGGGCAATTTAACAGTAAGGCATCTATATATATTGCATTGTGTGTTCACCACCCGTAGTTAGATTTCTTTCTGTCGCCACGTATTTTGACCTTTTTACCCCATCTACCTCCCCCTTCCTACCCCTCCCACTACCCTCTGGTAACCACTAGTCTATTGTCCATGCCCAGGAGTCTCTATTTGTTTGTCCTGGTCATTTGTTGCTTTTAGGTTTATATCCCACATATAAGTGATATCATGTGATTTTCAACTTTTCTGTCTGGCTTAATCTGCTTAGCATGATTATCTCGAGGTTCATCCATGTTGTTGCAAATGACAGTATTGCATGTCTTCTTATGGCTGAGCAATATTCTATTGTATATATGTACCATTGCTTCTTTAGCCAATCATCTATCATAGGACACTTCAGTTGCTTCTATGTCCTGGCCACTGTGTGTAATGCTGCTATGAACATTTGTGTGCTAATATCTTTTTGGATATGAGTTTTTAAGTCTTTGAGGTAAATGCCCAGTAGAAGGATTGCTGGATCATATGGTAGATTAATCCTTAGTGTTTTGAGGAACCTCCATACTGTTTTCCATAGTGACTGTACCAACTTGCACTCCCATCAGCGGTGTATGAGAGTTCCTTTTTCAGCACATCCTCTCCAACATTTTTTATTACTTGTCCTGTTGATTATAGCTATTCTAATAGGTGTGAGATGTTATCTTATTGTGGTTTTGATTTCCATTTCCCTAATAGCTAGCAATGTTGAGCATCTTTTCAAATATTTGTTGGCCATTTGTATGTCCTCTAGGGAGAAGTGTCCGTTCAGATCCTCTGCCCATTTTTTGATTGGATCATTTGTTTATTTTTGTTGTTGTTGTTATTGAGTTGTATGAGTTCTTTGTATATTTTGGACATTAGGCCCTTATCAGAGGCGTTGCTTGCAAATATCTTCTCTCATTCGGATGGTTGTCTCTTTACCTTGTTGATAGCTTCTTTTTCTCTAGAGAGACCTCTGCAGCTAAGACATCACTCCCAATATTTTAAATTTATTTATTTTAATTAGTTTCAAGTATACAGTACATTGGTTAGACATTTATATAGTTTATAAAATTATCCCCCTAATTGCTCCTTCTCTCCTCTGGTTTTCCACCTAGCCAATATATTAATGCTAACTGCATTCCCTATGCAGTGTTCCCCCATTACTGTGACCATCTATCAACTACTAATTTGTACTTCTTCAACCCTTCACCCTTTTCTCCCAGACCCCTAACCCCTGTCCCCTCTGTTTGTCACCAAATTGTCCATTATATTAGTGAGTCTGTTTTTGATTAGTTTGTTCTTTTTGTGCAGAGAACAGTTTGAGTGTTGCGAGATGGGAGGGAGTTCAAAGTGAGTGAAAAAGTTTGAGATTAAGAAATACAAATTGGTAGTTACACTACAGTCATGGGGATGTAAAGCGTAATGTAAGGAATATATTCAATAATAATATCGTAATAACTATGTACATTGTAAAATGGTACTAGATATATTGGGGTGATCACTTCATAAGTTATATGCGTCTAGTTACTATTTTGTACACCTGAAATATAATATTTTTGACAATTATAATTGAAAATTTAAAATATATAAAAAAAAAAAAGAGTAGATAGGACAGAAGTTCTTCCTTACCTGGAGTAGACATAGTCAGATATGAGTAAGAATATTGCAGCTAAAATCATTAACAAATTGGTAAAAACCAAGTCTTGGATTAGTAAAGGACTATAGAACCCTTTAGGGCCATACAGGTAAAGGGAATGAATTCTCATTTGAAGGTTATTCTCCACAATCCTAACTGAGTTAAAATAGCAATAGTTCTGAATAAGCATTTCTCATTGCCAAGGCATGAAGGAAAAGAATAGTTACTGCAGGAAAGGCAAGGAAAACCACCAAGATCTTTCTCTCCTAAAGAACAAAAGACTCAAAAGATGGGAAAAAATGTCATCAAGCAATATTTTCTTTTCTCTTTAGAAAATAAGAAAAAAAATGAGAATTTGAGAATTTTCAAAGGAATAAATGTGTTTGTGCATGTCTTTAATTGAGCCATTTTTTTTCTTATTGTTAAGATTTGAGAGTTCAAATATTTTGGATAAGTCATTCATCAGATATGTGATTTGCAAATATTTCATCTCAGTCTGTGACTTGATTTCTCTTTTTCTTATCAATGTATTTTATAGAACAAAAGTTTTTAACTTTTATAAATCACAATTTATCATTTTTTGTATCATAGATTGTACTTTTGGTGTCATGTCAAAAAATTATTTCCCTAACTTATGCTCAGGAAAGTTTCCTCTATGATTTCTTCTGTAAGTTTTACAGTTTTATATTTTTCAATTAGGTCTGTGATCCTCTGTGAGTTTTTTTGTTTGTTTGTTTAAGGTGTGGGTTTAAAGTTCAGCTCAATTTTCTTTTTCTACATAGGGATATCTAATTGTTCTAACACATTTGTTGAAATGAATGTCATTGAATTGCCATTGTACTATATTTTCATGTATCTATTTTTGGGCTTTCTATTCACTTTCATTGATCTGTGTCTATCCTCTTCCCAATATCACACTGTTTTTGTCACTGTATTTTTTTAAAGTAAATCTGGAAATCAGGTAGTGTGAATACTCCAGTTTTGTTATTTATTTAAAAAACTGCTTTGACTATTCTATCTCTTTTAATTTCTGTATAAATTTTAGAATAAACTTATTAACATCTATCAAAAATCCTTCTGGGGTTTTGATTGGGATTACACTGTGTCTACAGATCAAGTTGGGGAGAATTAGCACCTAAACAATATTGAGCCTCAAAATATAGGAACATGGAATATATCTCCATTCAGTTAGTCCTTCTTTGATCATTTTTATTCATAATTTATAATTTAAAGCATATACATTTTGTTTTTATTTTATTAGATATATAAATAAGGACTTTATTTTTTTGGTGCTACTGTAAGTGGTACTTCAAAAATTTTAAATTTTAATGTTCACCATTAATTGATTTTTGTATGTTGACCTTGTGTCCTGTAACCTTCCAGTTTTAGATGTTTTTTGGTAGGTTCTTTGGGGTTTTCATTTTCATATTGAATATGCCATTAACATAAAGTTACCTTTTTTTTCCTAATTTCTATGTCATTTATTTATTTAACTTTATTGCTTTGGCTAGAATTTCTACTACAATGTTGAATAGTAGAGGTGAAAGGAAATCTGCCATTTCCCCAATCTTGGTGGGAGAACAAGTAGTCTTTTATTATTAAGTAGGATGTTAGATATGGGCTTTTTGTGGCCACCTTTTGTGATATTGTGATTTATAATAAGAAATTATATTTGATCTTTCTTCTCATTCCTGGCATGGAGCTCCTAATACCTTTGGAATTTCCAAAGTGATGAGAGAGATAAAGGTGTCTTTTGTTATTCATAACAAACCCCTTTCAACCACACCAGAGTTTATGTCAATGAGGTAACCTTTGAAAAGCCCCTAAGTGTGGGGGCTGAATGTCAGAGAAACCAATCATGTGGTTAGAGGGTTGGAACTTTCAGCTCCACCCATCAACCTCCAGGGAGTGGAGGGTAGGGGTTGAATTAATCACCAATGGACAGTGATTTAATCAACCGTGTCTTAGTAATGAAGCTGCCATAGAAACCCAAAAGGACAGGGTTTGGAGAGTTTCCAGGTTGGTGAACAAGAAGACGTCCTTCCTGATGCACTCTAAAATACATGGAGATAAAAACTTTGTGTTTGGGACACTTCCAGACTTCACCCTGTATATCTGTTCATCTGGCTGTTTATTCATATTCTTTAATATCCTTTGTAATAAACCAGTAATATAGTAAGTAACATGTTTTCCTTAGTTATGTGAGCTGTTCTAGAAAATTAATTGAATGTGAGGAGGGAGTATGAATACTTCCAATTTATAGCCAGTTGGTCAGGAGCACGGGGGATGATTGTGTTTGGTATCTGAAGTGGGGATAGTCTTGTGAAACTTAACACTTAATCTGTGAGATTTAAACGATGAAATATTCTTCCATTCTGGGGCAATCTCCACATCATTATGGTGCATTATTTTATTTTATATTGCTAGATTCAATTTACTAATACCTTGTGGAGATTATGTGCATCTATGTTAAAAAGAGGTATAGGCCTGAAATTTTGTTTATTTGTTTGTTTTTCCTTCAATGCTATTTTCTTGTTTTTGTATTAGGGTAGTGCTGATATCACAAAATAATTTGGGAAGTGCTCCCTGCTAAATTCTGAAAAGATTGTGTGAAAGTGGTATTATTTCTTCCTTAAATTATTGGTAGAATTCACCAGAGAAATTATCTGGTCGAGGAGTTTCCTTTGTGGGAAGATATTTAACTACAATTCAATTTATTTAATAGATGTGGTGATAATCAGATTGTCTGTTTTCTCTTTAGTGGGTTTGGTAGATTTTTTTCCAAGGAATTTAACTATTTCATTTATGCTTTCAAAATCTATTGTCATAGAGTTACTCATTGTATTCTGTTATTATCCTTTTAATGTCTATGGGATCTGTAGTGTTGTGGTACAGTATCTTTCGTTTTAGATATTGGTCATTTGTGTCTATTTTTTTCTTGGTCAGTCTGACCAGAGTCCATTAATTTTATTTTATTTCCTCTTTGTCTCAAAAAAATATATATATTTTTTGGTTTTATTGATCTTCATTGTTTTTCTCTTTTCTAATTCATTGACTTCTGCTCTATATTTTTCTCTTCCTTCTTGCATTGAGCTTAATTAACTCTTACTTTTCTAATTTATTGTGATAGAAGCTTAGAATACCTATTTGAGATCTTTCTCCTTTTGCAATATAAGCACTTAATGCTATAAATTGTCCTCAAAGAATTACTTTAACAGTATCCAACAAATTTTAGCATATTGTATATTTTATTTTCATTTAATTAAAAAAAAATAAAATTTCCTTTGATATTTACTTTTTGACCTACAAGTTATTTAGACATGTTATTTACTTTCCAAATATTTGAGGATTTCCAAGATACATTTATTATTGATTTCTAGTTTTATTCTCCTATAGTCTGAAAACAAAATATTTTATGATTTTTATTGCTATAAATTTGTTAAAGTTTATTTTATTGCCCAAAATAAGGTTTGTCACAATGGATTTTCCATGTGTACTGGAAAATAATGTGGATTATGTTATATTCTGTTGTTGTTGAATTTTTATATATATGAATTAGGTTAATAGTGTTATTTGGTTCTATATCCTAACTGGTTTTCTGCATAGTATTTCTAGCAATTACTGAGAAAGGAATGTTGAAATATCCAACTATAATTATGGATTTCTCTATTCTTTCTTTCAGTTCTGTTTTTGCTTCATGTATTTTATGCACTTTTAGACATATGCATATTTAGGGTTATTATATATTTTTGGAGAATTGATCTTTTTATCCTTATGCGATGCCTCTGTAATCCTTCATAATAGTCCTCATTCTAAAGCCTAATAGAATAAAAACCACTCTGGTTTTCTTTTAGTTAATACTTTCATGCTATATTTGTGTATCTAGTTTTTTTATATGTAAAGGAGTTTTCTTCGAGACAATATTTGGTTCTTGTTTTATTGTTTGTTTGTTTTTATCCAATCCGGAAACCATTGTCTTTCAACTAGTGTGTTTAGACTATTGACATTGTAATTCTTAACATGATTGAATAAAAATCTACTATTTTGCTAGATATTTTCTATTTGTTTCATAGGTCATTATTTTTTCCTCTTTCTCTGTCTGCATTTGATTTAATTTAGCATTTATATGACTGTATTTTATCTTCTTTATTAACTTATTAATTCTATATATTTTTAAAAATTTGGTGCCACCTTAGAGTTTACAATATACACCCTTAATTTCTGTCTGCCTTTAGGTAACATATTTTCACATGCAATGTAAGAGCCTTTTAACATGGTGTTCCCAGTTCCTTGCTCCTTTTCTTTGTACTATTTTTTGTCACATAATTTACTTTCATTTATGCTATAAACGCAGAATATATTGCTACTACTTTTGTCGTAGACAAACAGTTATGTTTTAGAGTAATTAATGCAGGGAATGTTAATTTTATTTCTATCTTCAGTTATTCCTTTTCAGTATTTTTTATTTCTCTATGTAGATCTAGTTTTCTACCTAATATCATATTCTTTTTTCATGAAAAAAAAAATCTCTTTAACTTTCCTTGTAGTTCAAGTTTACTGGAAATAAATTCTGTTGTTTTTCTTTTAGACATTACTTATTTATCTTTTATTTTAAATAACATTTTTATTGAGATATAATTCTCATACCATAAAATGCAAAGTTTAAATGGTACAATTCAGTGGTTTTAGAATATTAACAAAATTATACAACCATAGCCATTATCTATTTCCAGAACATTTCCATCATCCTGAATAGAAACACTGTACCCATTAGCATCAGTCCTTATTTCCCCTTTCCTCTATCCCTGAAAAACTACTAACCTATTTTCTGTCTCTATGCATTAGCCTCTTTCATTTGGCCTTTTGTGTCTGGCTTTTATTTATTTATTTTTTTACATGATATAGTGCTGAAAAATGATGATGAAGAGAATAATAGTTAACTTATTATAGGCATTGCTATTTTTAGGCCAATTGTATTCTATAGTCCCAGCAGTGTCCTTAAGGGGTTTGCTTCTTGGGAGCTAAGATACTTAAAGTACAGTTTTCAGCCCAATTGACATTCTCCTCAAACTATTAAAGTATGTTACTTAATGTCTAATCTACATAATGTGTTGGTTATGTATTAAGTTACTTGATGAAAGATAGGGAAAGGAATGAAATGAAAAAAAAAACACTATCATTTATTGAAGACATCATTCCTCAGGACTTACATATACATGGTTATATTTAATGCCATGAAAACCCTGTGGAGAGAGGTACTAAGTGCATCTCTATTTTTATAAAACCATGCCTAAGTATTCACAGTTAGTACATGGAGGTTTCAAACCCAGGATTTTTGAAATACATGCAATATTCTTTCTAACACACTTTAATACAATTTTTTAAATTGTATTACTAATAAATAACAAAATTAATGAAGGTATTATACTTCTCAATAGGCTTACAGTACCTAATTATGCATTGCAGTTATAAAATAAACAAAATTATTTATTTAGACTTATTTTAAATAATTGTGATAATGTTGTATTTACCTGAGCTTACTGCTCTTGAAAAGCAGAACCCTTAACTTTGACTCACTCTCAGCCCGAGCCATCATTGGAATGTGGAATAACTCCTTGTATAGGGTTCCTCCAGAAAAACAGAAACAATAAAATGTATGTGTGTGTGTGTATCTAAATACACATGCACGCGTGCACGCACGCACACACACACACACACACACATACACACACATATATGAGAGAGATTTTAAGGAATTGACTCATGTAGGTATGTAGGCTGGAAAATCAAAAATTTGCAGTGTAGGTCAACAGGCTGGAGACCCAGGGAAGCGCTGCTTCTATAGTTCAAGACCACAGGCATTCTGCTGGCAGAATTTCATTTCTTTGAGGAGGTCAGTCTTTGTTCTAATTAGGCCTGCAACTGGTGGATGAGACCCACCCACATAATGGAAGACAATTTGCTCTATTCAAAGTCTTACAATTTAAATGTTAATCTCATCTAAAAACACCCTCAGAGAATCAGCCAGAATAATGTTTGACCATATTTTTGGATACTGTGACCCAGTTGAGTTAAGAACTAAAATTAACCATCAATCTTTCCTTAAGGGCTTCTCCTAAAAATTGTCTGACAGCAAAGAAAAACAGTCCCTGGTCAACTGTGGATCTTAGTTCTTCTTAGCCTTTTTTCCTCCTCCCCGTAAAAGAAAATTGCTTTTCTGCCTAACATTTGAAAAGTTTGCAAATCTTATGATCAGAGCATTCTTCTGATTACAGTATTCTCTCTGCCCCTATTACAACAATCTTTTAAAATAAAATGTCTCCTTTCCTGCGTCCACACATCTTTTTTATTATTTGCCAATCTCATGTAGTGCAGAAAAACATGTGAATTCCAAATTAATGGCATAATCATGATTCTATTTTATTTTGGTGGTTCCTGAATATGCTCCCAATGTAGGTAGCTCCTTTATTGATTAAACAAAATTGCAAAGAAGTAGATGACTGAATGAAAGGCAAAAGTTCTGACGATTTTTTTTTTGAGCTGGGTTACAAATAACCTTTGACCAGACTTACATCGACTAAAGTTCTTTTTAAATTCTGCTGATGAGAAATGAATATCATTTAAAATTAACCAATTTTAAGGCCTCTGCTGAGATTTATTTTTTTGACAGTTAACAAAAACACCCAGAAATTAGCATTTTGGTAAAATCTTTATTTTAAGATGCCTCTTAGCCAAAGAGATTGTCTGTACAAAAACATTACCCTATTTACAATGACTTTCTAAATCCGAACCTATTGAATAATAAGCACTGACTGTGTTTGCCTTCCTAATGCACCACAATTTACTATGAAGCTGGCTTTCTTGAAAAGGTCAAAATGCATGAAGAGCTGAATTTCAATAGGGAGATATACATAAATTTGAAGCAGAATGGAATTGGGTTTTTCGAATAGAAATAGAAAGTAAATTATAGGAATGTGAGTTATCTAAGTAGGTAACACTTCCAGCCCCCCACCCCCCATAAAAAACACATTTTTTCCAGACTATCTTATTTTTTTGGTAAGGCACTAGTCAGTCTGTTATCAAATATATTATTTATTCTTTTAAATAAAACACTTTATTTTGTTCCAAGGACTTAAATAACTGTAGTTATTGCATACCAATTCTCAGAAAATCACTAAGTGAAAGGACCAATAGCCTTTTAACGTATTGAACATTTCCAGGTATATTAGGTATATTCTGATAGTTACTATACAAAAATGCTACTTCTAAACAGGTAGACAGACCAAGAAGAGAAAAGTGATGAAATTGTAGAATCTGATTTTGGCTTTTTCCAAGGAATTCCTTTCCTTACCTGATTTTGGTAGTTCTGCTAAAATTGATTTTGAGTATAAGTAAATAGTAGATATACACAATATGACTAGTATAGTACATTCCAAACAGATGCTTTTCATGACTGTTCACTTAGGCTCATAGTGGTAACTTTAAATTAGAAAAAGCGGGTGATTTTTAATTTCTATAATTTGCTTCTTGTAAGACACGCTAACATTTCTCAAAAATGATCATTTAAAAAAACTGTAAATATATGTCTTCTTCCTGTTCAGTAGAAGGCCTCACAGTGTTTTTCCGACTTAGCGGTAACCCATTTCGTGCTTATGTGATAAAATCCAGAGCTCTGTCTTTGAATAGTAATTCTTCAATAGTTTTACATGAAAGAAATCAGACTTATGTACCCCTTTTGGTAGACTCAATTGTGTGAATATATTGTGGGTTGCATTACATACCTAGTTAATGCAATTATTTTTTCTTTAAGTTGTTGGCTGCCTCAGTGTGGACAACATGGAAGTTGTGCATGTGTATATATATATCTATATCTATATCTATATATATATAGAGAGAGAGAGAGAGATAGATAGATAGATAGATAGATATAGATATATCACTGATAAAATTAAAGACAGTGGTCACATTCTCTAATCAACTTGTATATACTGCCCTTCACATATAAAGATGATATTACCAAAACCCCTTCACTAAGGGTGGACTTTGAATTATTTTCCAGATAAGGAGATATGCCTACATTGAGTCCTCCCTTGTGAATAGTAACACATGGTTTTGAATGAGCTGGCTTTTATGAAGGGTAGAATTTGTAATCCTGAATCATAGATTTTTTTTTGTTTTTTGTTTTTAGTGTGTAAGCAAACTAATTTACACAGTGAACAAATGTGGAATTTTGGTTTCTTTGGCACTGTGCTGTAAAGAGTTGAATTAACTCATTCAGAGTACAATGATCAGGAGACCAAAAGAGCATTATTTGACCTTTTATTAATTTGGCTGTTTATATTTTAAAAAATAAACTTTTTCTAACTATGCTTAATAATATTCTATTGATTCTATGCATTTAAATGTTTTAAGTGGTGTAACATTAAATTTAAAAAATATATAGAATAGTTATGAAAATTCTTAAAATATTTACAAAATTTAATGAGGACTTTAAATAATTGCTTTTTAAATTATCAAGTATTTTACACTTCATACAATTATGAAATTTCAAAATTACTGATTTTATTTCAACGTGAGATAAGGAATATTACACACATACACACACACACACACACACACACACACACACAAACACAAAACCCAGTATTTTAGACTTTTTACCAAAAAGGTTGGCAGGTAAAGAACTCAGTAGAATTTCCCCTCAGGTGTTCAGCCAAGTGTTCTGTCTGCATTGTAACCTACTGTACCTAAGGCAATAAATATGAAATGATACAGTGCCCAATTTTGTCCTTCTGTGGCTCATATTCTAAAAAAGACTATGTAGCACCTCTTGCTAAATTGTTGAAGTCAGTTGTAGTTTGCTGACAAATCATCACACAACACCAGTAGCTTATGTCTCTGCCAGTATATAAAACATACAAGAAATACACTGTTGGCAAAGCTTTTGAAAAATATTTTTTAAAAATTCACTTCAGCAGTAAAGAAATAAATTTTCATTAAACAAAAACTGTCAAATTCTCCAATCTATTCAAAATTGCCTAAAAGTTATTTTTATATCTTCTTGAATCTATATATATATATATATATACATTATGAATAATATGGAACCCAGTTCTCCTTATTTCTGGCATCTACATTTTCTGTTCATTTGTTTTTTTTTATTATGAAATGATGACCAGTCTGTCATATTGGCCTGGTTTAGAATAGCTATAAAAGTGTCATATAAATACAAAAACAATATGAAAAAGAGCACTAAAATGTATGCATTAGAAAAATTTAAAATTATTTTTAAAATACCAAAACACTATAGGTAGAATTGTCACGCCTTTAAAAAAATTGAACCTAATGGATCACAAATAAAAACACAAAATTTACTGAACCTCAGGGGTTAGATGTTTCACAGTAGGATGCTATAGTTACCATACCAGTAGTTATTTTTTTTAATTTTTCTATTACAGTTGATATGCAATATTATATTAGTTTCACATGTACAACACAGTGATCAGATATCTACATAATCAAGTGGTCACCCCTATAAATCCAGCATCCATCTGACACCATGGTTATTCAAATATTCCTTATGCTATACTTTACATCCCCATGACTATTTATAACTACCAATTTGCAATTCTTAATCCTTTTCCCTTTATCAACCATCCTCAACTCCTCTCCCATGTTCTCTTTATCTATGAGTTTGCTTCTGTTTTGTTTGTTCATTTATATTGTTCTTTAGATTCCACATATAAGTGAAATCATATGGAATTTGTCTTTCTCTGTCTGACTTACTCCACTCAGCACAATACTGACTAAGTCTATCTATGTTGTTGTAGATGGCAATATTTCATTCTTTTTTTTATGACTGAGTAATATTCCATTGAATATATGTATTACCTCTTCTATAGCCATTCATCTATTGATGGATGCTTAGGTTGCTTACATACCTTGGTTATTATAAATAATGGTGAAATGAACATGTGGATGCACATATCCCTTTGAAGTAGTTTTTGGATTCCTTAGGATAAATATCCAGAAGTAAGATTATCAGGTCCTTCTTTGTCTCTTGTTATAACCTTTGTTTTAAAGTCACTTTGTCTGGTGTAATTATAGCTACCCCAATTTTTTTGTTTCCATTTCCATAAAATATATTTTCCCATTTCTTTATTTTCAATCTCTGTGTGTCTTTTGAACTGAAGTAAGTCTATTGTAGGCAGCATATGTAAGGGTCTTGTTTTCTTATCCATTCAGCCACACTATGACTTTATTTTTTTTATTTTTTTTTGTATTTTAAAGATTTTTTATTAAAATATAGCTAGCATACGATATTATATTATTTTCAGTTGTACAGCATAATTATTTAACTTTTATATAACTAAAGAATTAATCATCATTACAAGTCTAGCAACCATCTGACACTATACAACACTATCACAATATTATTGGCAATATTCTCTGTGCTGTATATTACATCTCCATGACTTATTTGTTTTATACCTGGAAATCTGATCCTCTTATTTCCCTTCACTGGTCCCCCTTTTTAAAATTTTTGTATTTTTAGTTTTTCAATTATAGTTGGATTACAATATTATATTAATTTCAGGTGTACAGCACAGTAATTAGACATTTATATAACTTAGGTGATCACCTGATAAATTCAGTAACTATCTGACATCATACATAGTTATTACAATACTACAGACTATATTTCCAATGTTAGAATCTACATTCCCATGACTATTTTGTAATTACCAATTTGTATCTTTAATTCCCTCCCCACTCACACCTCTCACCACCATCGCCTAATCTGACAAACATCAAAATGCTCTCTGTATGTATGAGCATGATTCTGTTTTCTTTATCCTATTTTGTAGATTCTACATATGACATTTGTCTTTCTCTGTCTGACTTGCTCCACTCAGAACAATACCCTCTAGGTCCGTGCATGTTGTTGCAGATGGCAATATTTCATTATTTTTCATAGTTGAAATATATATCTCGCCTCTTCTTTATTCATTCATTGATAGATTTCCAGGATACCTCCATATGTTGGCTACTGTGAATAATACTGCAAGGAACAAATGGATTCATATGTCCCTTCAAAGTAGTGTTTTGGATTTCTTCTGATAAATACCCAGAAGTGGGATAACTGGGTTCTTCTTTGTCTCTTGGTATAGGCTTTGTTTTACAGTCTATTTTGTCTGGTGTAAGTACTGCTACATGAGATTTGTTTTTGTTTTTTTTTTAGTTTTCATTTTCATGAAACATCACTTTTCATCCCCTTAATTTCAGTCTGTGTGTATCTTTTAATCTGAAGTGAGTCTCTTGTTCGCAGCATGTGTAAGAGTCTTGTTTTCTTATTCATTCAGGCATTCCATTTTTTAATTAGAGTATTTAATCATTTACATTTAAAGTAATTGTTGCTGTATATATAGTTGTTCCCATTTAATTATTCATATTTTTAATCTTTTCTTCTTCTTCTTAAAGAAGACCCTCTACCATTTCTTGTAATATTATTGGTTCTTCTTCTTCTTCTTCTTCTTCTTCTTCTTCTTCTTCTTCCGCTTCCTCCTCCTCCTCCTCCTCCTCCTTGTACTCTTCCTCCTCCTCCTTCTTCTTTGTCCCTCTAATATTTCCTGTAATACAAACTTGGTAATGATGAACTCCTTTATCTTTTTCTTGTCTCTGAAGCTCCTTATCTGTCCTGTGATTCTAAACAATAGTTTTGCTGGGTAGAGTAACTTTGGTTGTAGATCCTTGCTTTTCATCAGTTTGACTATTTGATGGCAATCTCTCTGGCCTGCAACGTTTCTGCTGAGAAATCAGCTGACAGTCTTATGAGAGATCCCTTGTAGGTAACTAATTGCTTTTCTCTTGCTGCTTTTAAAATTCCCTCCTTGTCTTTAATCTTTGGCATTTTAATGATGATGTTTCTTGGTGTGGGCTTCTTTGGGTTTATCTTGTTTGGGACTCTTTGTGCTTCTTATGCTTGTATGTCTATTTCCTTCATCATATTAGGGAAATTTTCTGTCATTATTTCTTCTTTCAGTAATTATTTCAAGGAATTGAAATAGATTTTCAATTCCTTTCCCACTCTCTTCTCTATCTTGTACCTTGTAATGCATATGTTGATATGCTTGATATTGTACCAGAGGCCCCTTAAACTATCTTCAGATTTTTGGATTCTTTTTTCTTGTTGCTGTTGTGATTGGGCATTTTCTGCTACCTTGTCTTCTAAATGGCTGATTCATTCCTCTGCTTCATCTAATCTACTGTCAATTATTCCTAAGTTATTCTTCATCTTAGTTATTGTATTCTTCATTTCTGACTCATTCTTTTTTGTTTTCTATCTCCACTTCTACGTTTTCTATCTTTTTGTTTAAATTCTCACTGAGTTCATCTTCTCTTCCCCTAAGTTCATTGAGCATCCTTATAACAAGTGTTTTGAACTCTGAGTATTGTAGATTGCTTGTCTCCATTTTGTTTAGTTCTTTTTTTGAAGCTTTGTTCTGTTATTTCATTTAAGACATGTTTCTTTGTCTTCCCATTTTGCAGCCTACTTGTGTTTATTTCTATGTATTAGGTAGGGCTTCTATGTCTCCCACTCTTAGGAGAGTGTCATTATGTAATACATGTTTTGTGGGACTCAGTAGCACAGTCTCCCTGGTCACCTGAGCCGGGTGCTCGAGGTATGTTTCTTTTATGGGTTGTGTGCGCCTTCCCGTTGTAGTTGATCTTTGTTTGGAGTTTTTATGTCAATGAAAGGAATTGGCCCTCAGGCTGATTGGTTGTAAGGACCAGTTGATGACTAGAATAGAGGTATTTTATGCTGAGGCTGACCCTGCAGAGCAAGATTCTCTTTAGCTGGGTTCTGGTGCCTGCCAAGTCTGCCCTATCATCCTCTGATGAGGCGCTCAGTTTTAGTCCAGCTCAGATTGAAGCCAGCTCCAGGGTGTGTAGGCTACAGCCTCCTGGGAGTGACCCCACTGAAGTTTAAGATCAGTTACAGCCTGTGCTCTGCCCAGGGCCATTTGCATGAGCAACCAAGCAATCTGCAGATGTTTGCCACCTATGCTGGGCTTGGATGTGCTTTGAGTGGCCAATCTACAAACTAAATCTGGCTGTCACCACTAGTGCTGGACTTGAAGTATCTCAGTGAGAGGTATTGGGCATGCTGAGTTTAGTTTATGCTGATTTAGGTTTTGTGAACTTTTGAGAGATTTTAGGCAATCACATGGCATGAGCTAAGACAGGAAGTTCGTATGCAAAATCCATTGAGAGTGTCTTTGATGGTTCTTCAAGTTGGGCAGGGCAGAGTCTCAGGGAATCTTCAGGGCCAGGCGATCAGTGTTAGCCAGGTTGATGGAGACTGAGATATGTGGCCACCTTTATCTGCAAGCAGCATGGTGTGAGAGCTCAACAAAGGAACAATGGATTCTGCCAGCACTTCTTTCTGGGAGAAAGCTCCCCCTCCACTCTTTGCCCTGAAGGCAGACAACTCAGTTCCTTCTCATATGTCCCTGGTGCCTTTCAAGCTGCTTCCCCAGCACTGGAGCTCAGAGCTAGCAAGTCCATCAGCAAGTAACTTCGCTCTCAAGCCTTTTAAGAGGAATGTCTATAACTCCTGTGGCCCTTCATCTCACTCAGCCACATTCTTTGCTGTTTTTTACTGCCAAAAATTGCGGAGACTTCTTTTCCCAGCACTGAAGCGCTGGGTTGTAGAGCCTCTTTTGGGCCAGAATCCCTCACTCCACTGGGGGGATCTCCACAATGGAGATACCCCTTCTGATTCTCACCTGCCACATGTGGGTGTAGGACCAGCTTGTTCTGTGTTTTGACCCTTACTAACAGTCTGGAGTTGTCCTATTCTGTGTGTCACTGGTTGTAGGATTTCTATTTAGCTAAACTTTAGGTGATTCTCAGTGATTACTGTTATGTAGTTTAGTTGTAATTTTGATGTGGTTGTGAGAAGAGGCAAGCACAGTGTTGACCTACTTTGCCATCTTGACCAGAAATCTCATTCCAGTAGTTTTTAAGGACTATTTTTGTCATCAACCTTACCAACATATTCATTTCAGAATAAGAAATTGATCTTACTCTTCAAACATGGAGGAAAAATCCTAGAGTAGGTATTTCCTTAAAGGTTAGATTATAAGGCATAATCATCTCAAAATAAAGAGTATCATTATAGTTAGCAACAAGTATAAACTATAGAAGTTAAGTTACACTGAAAAGTATTTGCTGAATACTTCTATGGGTTTTGGTCTGAATTTTGTTAGCTTTTGGGAAAGCTAGTTTTTAAAAAAAATCTGTATATTATTTTTTGGAAGTAAATTATCTCTTGTGACAACAAAATGATATAAAATTATCAAATACAAAATTCTTCATATGCCAACTGGTAACCTAATGACTCCATGGTATAGGATACAATGAGTGTAGAAAACTAGTTTGAGTTAAATTATCCTCTTCTCATTAAACATACAGTGTGATCCATAAAATATAGAACCTAATGGTAAAGAACTAACTTGTATTTTACTTCATTTTTCTCCAACTCAATGCAGTGAGCCAAGCACTGAAGGTCAGGGGACTTTGATTCTAATTTTATCCTATTCTAATTGTTTGATCTTCCTGGGAGTTTTAAACCAAATCTCTTAGGTCCCTGTTCTAAGAGTGACTCAGAGGCTCTGCCCAGCATGTTTCCATGTTAATCCTGATTGGACTTGAAAAGAGAGTTCTTTTGGATAAGATGTTCCACATTTCAGGCACTACAATTTTGTTAAACAGTCAAAAATATAAAGTATGGTCTTTTCTACATTTTTCTAAGATTATTTTTATGAAAATTATCTTGATTACCTAAGGTTGATCCCAGCCTGAAGTTAAAATAGAGAAAGATAATTTTCTTTTCCTTCAATACAGTTTTATTTTGACATATTTATCAAAGTGTTTGCATACAATCTTCAGAGGTTCAATTTTAGTACATAGATCATCTTTTATCACAAGAACTTAAGCAGGAGGTGCCCATCTTGAGTTTGCTTGTTTCTTGTCATAGCAAAGAATACAAAGAATGTATTAGGATTTATTATTTCATATATTTAATATCTATCTAATATAGCCAGAAAAAAACAACACAGAAGACATGATTAACATTTATACTCAAGTAAGAAAATGTATTTGACTTAAATAATTCTAGTATTAAGACCTTCATTTTGTTTTCCTACCTTATAATAAAAATAAAATAAAATAAAATAAAATCACATTTTCCATCTCCCCTGCAACACTACCTTAACCTCCATCCCATGCACTTCTTAATTCTGCTGTTCTCTTTTCACCCCATTTATGGAGTAGGTCAACTGGATTTTGAAAAGACTTAATAGAACTATGGGGTATTAAAATGGAAAATCTGATATAATATCTTGGAACATGTAGTCCATTGAGGAATGCACAAAATGCAGCCAAAGACTTATGCATACACACACACACCTAAAAATACAAATGACAAAAACTCAAAAATATACCTAAAATATTTGGTACAGAGATGTAGATATATATTACATATGAGACAAATTTAAGATTAATGTATTCTCAGAAAATACCACAGGTAATCAGTTGATCAGAATTCTGCTATTAAGAAATGTCACTATTTAGTTTACATAAGCCCTATCATATACTGGTAATAGATATTGGTTTGTGAAAATATTAAGGTTTTTCTGAGAAATGCAAATTGTGAAATTTTAATATACTTATGAAATTCAAGCAGATTATCATTTTGTTTGATTGGTAGATTTAATGACTGATCTTCCCTACTTGGATTCTTGCCCATCCTCTCTTGTACTTAATTGCTGAGAGGTTATTGTTGTCATTGGAATAACTATAAGATTTTATGAAGGGATTCAGTGTAATGCATGTTTTAAACCAAAGAAGAAAAATAGGAGGCTGGTGTGAAAAAAGAGATATTATTCTAGATAGGGAAAACTGCATCAGATGAGGAGTCCATTAGTAATATACTAGAGAGAAATGTAGTTTTGTTTTGAGAAGAGAATAAAAACAAATGTATGCTAAAACAGAGTAATATTTACGACTTGCCCTTTAAATACTTTCCTTCACTCAAACTACATAAGCCATGCATATTCGATTGAATAATTAAAACCACATAGATTCATATAAAAAAAGCTGAATGGTTTTCTTTTATCCCAAGTATCCCACCACTTCCACCATCCCAAGGTAATCAGTGATAACAGTTTCTTGTATAATCTCTACATTCTGTCCTATGATTACACAACTGTATAGTATATATATTTTCTTTGTTTTTAATACAATCAGATTATTAATATTTTTTCTGATACTTTCTTTTTCTTCTACTAGAGATATCCTGTTTATCACTCTGGATAAATTCTTAAACATATAGCTAAATTCGTAGAATGGATGTACTGTGCCTTTTTAATATTTTATGTTATCTTGGAGGTGTGTTCTTGGGACTATTTGGGGAGGAATGGTAGAGGTTAATGTAGAATTTGGCTGAGATAATTTTGGCTGAGACACTGGAAAAGTAGGTGATGACTTTTCTGCCAATGTTAGTAAATGCATCTGATGGAATAGATACTTAAGAGAATTTTTGGCCTGTCACTGGCACTCTTGGTGTGTCAATGTAGAAATGCTTATATTCTATGCCTTTTTCTCAAATAATTGTCGGCAAGGTAGAAGTTATTAATTTTTATTTGAAACTAACATTTCAAATATGATATTTTAGGAGTATGAACAGTTTCAGTGATGTGAAAATGGAATGGTTTGAATGACTCTTCAATGTAGAAGCTTTTCTTTTCTTTTTTATTTTGAAAGAGGGAAATACTGAATAATGGCATGACTTACTGAAAGAGCATCTGAGATTGAACATGAAATTCAAATTGCTGAGAGCCTTTAAGTTCATGAATTACAGGAATATAACTTGGAAAACAGGAGGAAAAGCTTTGGAAAAGGGCTAATACCATGTGAATGCTCTTTTACATTATTCAAAAGACTTCCATTTAAATAAAACACTCTAGAATGAAAGCCGAGGCAAAGAACGAAATTGACTAAGCGATTACAAATGATATGGCATTTTTATCTATGACTTCCAAATGAATAGCAACTGATTATACCTATGGATTTCACTTTTAAGAATAGTAATGTCATTTTGTAAAATTCGGATTAACTTCTAACAATATATGATTAAAAAGAAACTTGAATACTAAAAAAATAATAAAAATCACCAACTGGGTTTACAAATACAATAAAAAGCAAACAAACTTGCCTTTACATTTTTGATATATTATACATTTTTTCATTATCTAACAGAATTAAAGTTTTCTAATTTACTCTTCACAAACCAATTAGAAAACTCATTATGGAATCATAGTATTTAATACCTTCTTAGCCAGCAATAAAATGCTAAGTATCATGTAATTGTAAAGATACCACAAACTAACAGAATCACTCAAAAATTATGAAACAATTCAAAGTTCATGAGAATAAGGAAAACACAATCTCTATAATAAATAGAAAAACATATTTTAAAAATTGTTGGTGATTCTAAAGAGATCAGGCAGAGAAAATTATGACTTCATTTATGCATTCATTCAACCAACCAAATAATGAATAAATAATGTTAGTGGAGATGAAAGTTAAAAAGAAGTATATTGCCTTTGACTTCAAAAAGTTGCAAGTTAGTAGGAAGGAAAAAATTGCATAAAAATATGCAATAAGTGCAATACATTATGGAATTCAAGTACCACTATTACAGTGGTAAAGATGAACTCTCCAGAAGAGAGAAATATTATTCCAGCTGTTGAACGCTGGGCTCCTTGAATATAGACTCTCAGACAAAGATTAGCATGCTGGGATTTTATTAGCGAGTTCTTTCAGAATTAACACCTGTTGGGTGAAAAGGAGGAAACAAGATTGCACAAAAGTAACAGATATTAGACTTATTGTGGTGACCATTTTGCAATATATACAAATACTGTTGTTATGTTGTACACCCCAAACAAATATAATGTTATATGTTAATTATACCTCAATCAAAGAAAGAATTTGGGCTACAAAAGTTGTCCTCAGAACAAGACTCAGCCAACCTCAGGTGCTTTGTGAAACGAGGATGGCTCTTCATAATTATTCTGAGTTTTGGTGAGGGGTATGGATATTTATTTCCCTTGTCTACCAGTCACTGAATACAGGGGCATAACTTTGTGTGACTAGATTCTCTTTAGATGAAAGTAATTCCTGGATAGGAATGTCAGCCAAGAGGACTTCCAGCAGTCATGGGCAGGGGAGCAGGAGAGTGTAGGAGACAGTACAATGTCCACTACACAGTCGAAGAAGTCAAATTATTATAACTCTAAAAATGTTTATTAATTACTAATTATGTCATCTAACCTAATTATCTTTACCCGATCAAACAAAGAAGTTAAATTACTTGTTCAAAGACACAGAGCTGGAGATAAATTTGAAGCTAAACCTTACTTGATTGTTCTTTCCATTACTCATTCTAATACAACTAAAGCTTTCCACATGCAAAGTGTTGAAACAAGCAAAGGCAAACAAAACAAGAAGCAAAACAAAAACAAAAGTGAAGCATTCAACTCATTGATAAAGGGTAGGAAAACTGTATTTGAACTTAAATAAATAGTTGTTTTATCAGTAAACCCCATGTAAATACATCTAAAGTTTAAACATTTTTCATAAATATATGTAACATTGACATATATTAGTCAACAAACAAACAAACTGGGAGTTGAAGAGTAAAAAGATAATGCATGCAATCACCATTGTTCCCAATCACTGCCATTTCAACATGATATTTCTTCTCCAGGAGAAGCCCTATATTTATGGCTCAGGGAGCAAGAAAGAGAACACCCAACAGTCAGAGAAAGAGAGCAATAAACTCCTATTCTGTTATTTCTCTCAATTCTCTTTACCCAACCCCCCAGTAATCTCATTGTAGTGTCAACAAACACCCAACAGGAGCCACCGGGAGTCAAAAATCAAAACTAATGAACAAACAAAACAAAACCTAGACAAACTCATAGAAACAAAGAACGAACTGATGGCTGCCAGAGGAAAGCCAGGTGAAAGGATCTGTAAAAAGGTAAAGGAGGATATAGCCAATAATAGTATGATAACTTTGCCCAGTGGCAGAGGGTTACTAGACATCGTGTGGTGATTACATTGTAAGATATATAAATGTAAAATCACTATATTGTATTCCTGAAAGTAATATAATATTATATGCCAACTATACTTTAATAGTAATAATAATAATAAAACAAAACTAAGAGGGGAGAAGACATTCTCTTAAAATATCATTTTGTTTTGTTTTTTTCTCCATTATCTTCTACTTCTTGGCTCTTGATGTAGGTGCTGTTGCAGACGTATGTGGCAGAGTAGTATAAATAAAATCCTGGGGCCAAAATGATCAGCCTCAGGAAACCATTAAGTTTCAAGAATAGTCTATCATATTTATGCTAATATTTACCATTTATATTTCTATTCCTTCATTCCTGATGTTCCAGGGTTTTATCTGGTATCATTTTCTTTTGGTTTAAATCACCACTTCTTATAGAAAAAATTTTCTGATAATAAATTTCTTAGTTTTCCTTCATCTGAAATTGTCTTACTTTCAACTTCATCCCTGAAGAATAGGGTTCTGGCTGATAGTTCTTTTCTTTCAGCACATTGAAAAATATTATGCCATTCCTCTTTGACTTCCATGGTTTCTGATGAGAAATTCACAGCTAAAATTATTATCGTATTAGTTTGCTAGAGCTGCCATGACAAAGTACCACAGACTGGATGGCTTAAACAACAGAAATTTATTTTTTCACAATTCTAGAGGCTAGAAGTCAGACATCAAGGTTTTGATAAGGTTAGATTTTTCCGAGGTCTCTCCTTTGTGGTAGATGGCTGTCTCTTTGTGTCTTTACATGCATGGTCTTCCCTTTGTATCTGTCTTTGTTCAAATTTCTTCTTCTTATAAGGACACCAGTCATATTGGATTAGGGCCTAACCTAATTACCTCATTTTAACTTAATTATCTCTTTAAATACCCAAACAGAGTCACATTCTCAGGTTACTAGAAGTTAGAACTTCTACATGTGAAGTTTTGGGAATTATATTTCAGCTTATTACACTTATTTACATGTAATGTATCATTTTTCTTTGGCTTCTTCAAGATTTATTTCTGTCTTTAGTTTTTAACAGTCTAATTATGGTATGTTTGACACTGACTTCTTTCAATTTGTTCTGTTTGGAGTTTGCTGAGATTCTTGAATTTACTTAGATATATCCCATGTGGGAGCTACTCAGTGGTCAGTTTGAGATACGGGTTGTGGTCTGTTTGTTAGTTCATGTCTCAAAGTCTTTTGTATTCTGAATGGGGTTTAATCTACATATGTACAGCTCAGGGATGAGCCCAGGATTTTATGAATGTCTTTATGGGATCAGCATTCCCATATTTCTCCTTTTCTGTAATAGTCTTAGAACTCTGTGTCTATATAGCCAGCTTTTGTAGTGGGGTACAGCAAGCTCCCTTGAGCTCAGCTGCTTTCCTCAGTGTTTTCTTTATCCAGAGGAAACTCAGCCCTCTTCCTTTTCCCAGGTAACTTTTATCTTGTTCTATTAGGCACAGGGAAGATCAACAAGTCTCTTGCCTAAGTAGACATCCAACTGGTCAATTAATTACTACTTCTACTTCTTTCAGGCAGCTCTAATGGGCCATCATTACTTAGATTTAAGATTTGGTAAGATAACTATACTTCTCCAATGATTGGATCAAGAAAAGCCGTTAAAGTTTATTCCTAAGTTGAAGATTCATGACTGCCTTTTCTAGCCATTTAAAAATAAACTCAGAAGTGGAGATGAGATAGATAATAGTTGATAGTAGCAGCCAATTTCATGATCTCAGGGCAACAAATTCAACTCATCACCCTTTTATACAAGCATGTATGAATTGGTTAAACATTTCAGAAAATAATTTAGACTTCTACATCACAATTTATATCAAACTCTAATATATATTTAAAATGTAAATATTAAAATCCATAAAATGCAAGAAGGGAATGATTAGGGATGGGAATAGCCTTCCTAAAATATGAAGCATGTGGAAAAAATTTATCATAACAATATATGTCCCTTGAGGAAAATACAATTGAAGAGAAAAACATGTAATTAAAAATGTGTAATTCTACTATAATAAGATAATGGACTATTAATGTTTTGGAGCATATTTTTCCATGTTTCTAGTCCCTTCCTTTCTTTCTTCTTTTCTTTCTTCCTTCCTTCCTTCCTTTCTTCCTTCCTTTCTTCCTTCCTTTCTTCCTTTCTTTCCTTTCTTTCCTTTCTCTCCTATCTCTCCTTTCTTTCCTTTCTTTCCCTTCCTTCTTTTCTTCCTTCTTTCCTCTCTCCATTCTCTCTCTCTCTTTCTATCTCTCCCTTTTCTCTTTCCCATCTCTTCATCTCCTTTTTTTCTCAGCAATATATTACTTTAAGAAACTCAGTCCCTTACTTTTAATAGTCACATAATAATCAATTGCATTTGTATTTTGAATTTTGTATAAGTTGGTAGGTAATTAGGTTGCTTCTAATTTTCACTATAAAACTCACAGTGTAAAGAATATCTTTAACTCTAGGATAAAATTTTAGAACTAAAATTGCTGGCTCGGAGGAAGCAAACATTTTTAAGATTGTTTTTTTTTTTCTTTCTATTTTGTACCAAGTTTAACTTCAAAGTACGTATGAATTTACACACTTAACAATGATGAAAATAGATAAAAATAAGCTATTGTTTCTTCATCATGGACAAAAATTAATACTACAATTTCTTTCTATCTTTGTCAATATAAGTAACAGCTGACACTTTGTTTTAACTTTATTTGTTTACATTTCTAACGACGTTGAATATTTTAAAAATCTCATCTTTTTATATCTACATCTTTGACCCATCTGAAGTTTATTTCTGTGTAGAATGTGAGCTAACTTAATTCTTTCCCAATGGCTAGCCAATTGTCTCAATACTATTTATTAAATAAACTTTCCTTTTCCTACTGAACTGAAATGCCATATTAATCATATAGTAAATTATATCTCATATTTAATTTTGTTTCTGGACTTCCTATTACATTCCATTGTTCAAGATGCTCGGACTGATTCCAGTACCAACCCATTTACTTACACTAATTTCATAATATAATTTACTACCCTATTATAAATATATATTCTAAAAATGCCCACATTATTATTTTTTAATATTTTTCCAATTACAGTCAGCACACAATATTATCTTAGTTTTAAGTTTACAACATGGTGATTCAACATTTATATATCTTATGAAATGATCACTTGATAAATCTAGTACTCATGTAACAACATACACAGTTCTTACAGTATTATTGACTATATTCCTTATGTTATATTTTATATCCCCATGACTATTTTGAAACTACCAATTTGTACTTTTTAATCCCTTCTCCTTTCTCACCCTCCCCCTAACCCCTAATTCCTGTGACAACTATCAAAATGTTCTCTATCTATGAGTTTGTTTTTGTTTTGCTTATTCATTTGTTTTCTTTTTTAGATTCCACATATAAAAGTGAAATTAAATGGCATTTGCTGTTTTCTGTCTGAATTGCTTCACTCAGTACAATACACTCTAGATCCATCCACATCGTTGCACATAACAAGCTTTCATTCTTCTTTATGGTTGAGCAATGTTCCACTGTATATATGTACTACCTGTTCTTTATCTATTCATCTATTCATGGACACCCAGGTCGCTTCTATATCTTGGCTATTGTAAATGATATAGCAGCTCTATACAATGAACAAATATGTACACATATCTCTTTAAAGTAGTGTTTTGGGTTTGTTCGAGTAAATATTTAGAAGTGGAATTACTGGGTCCTTAATTTTCTCTTGTTGTAGCCTTTGTTTTAACATCTATTTTGTCTGGTATAAGTATTGCTCTACTATCTTTTTTTTTTTCACTTTCATTTTCATGAAATATCTTTTTCTATCTCTTTACTTTCAGTCTGTGTGTGATTTTTGATCTGAAGTAAGTCTCTTATAGGCAGCATATGTAAGGGTCTTGCTTTCTTATCTCTTCAGCCATCTTATCTTTTGATTGGAGCATTTAATCCATTATATTTAAATTACTTGTTGATAGATATGTAGTTATTACCACTTTATTATTCATATTTTTTATACTTTCTTCTTTTTCTTCTTAAAGAAGTCACATTAACATTTCTTGTAATACTGGTTTGGTTGTGATGAACTACTTTTGCTATTTCTTATCTGGGAAGCTCCTAATCTGTCTTTTGCTTGGTAGAGTGGTCTTGGTTGTAGTTCCTCACATTTCATCACTTTGAATACTTTGTGCCAATTTTTTTCTGGCCTGCAAAGTTTTTGGTGAGAAATCAGCTGACAGTTTTATGGGAGTTCCCTTTTAAGAAACTAGGTGCTTTTCTCTTTCTACTTTAAGCATTTTCTCACTGTTTTAACTTTTGACAATTTAATTATGTGTCTTGGTGTGCGCCTCTTTTGGTTCATCTTGTTCGCTACTACTCTCTGTACTTCCTGGGCTTCTATGCCTATTTCCTTGATCAGGTTAGGGATGTTTTCTCTCATTATGTTTTCAAATAAGATTTTAATTTTTTTATCTTCTTCTGGTACCCCTATGATGTGAACGTTGGTACACTTGATGTTGTCCCAGAGGCCTCTTAAACTATATTCATTTTTTTTTTTTTTTTTGGATTCTGTTTCCTTGTTGCTGTTCTGATTGGGTGTTTTCTGCTACCTTATCTTCTGAATTGCTAAATCAGTCCTCTGCTTCATTTAATCTACTGTCGATTCCTTCTAATGTATTCTTCATTTCAGTTATTGTACTCTTCATTTCTGACTGATTTTTCATGTTTTCTATCTCCATTTTTTTCTCTTTATTGAAGTTCTCACTGAGTTCATCTTTTCCCCTAAGTTTATTGAAAATCCTTGTGAGTGTTTTGAACTCTTCATCTGATAAATAGTTTGTCTCCATTTTGTTTAGTTCTTTTTCTGCAGCTTTATTCTGTTCTTTCATTTAAGACATGTTTTTCTGTATCCCCATTTTGGCTACTTCCTGTTGTTTTTTCTATGTATTAGGTAGAGCTGCTATGTCTACTACTCTTAGCAGTGTGGCCTTATGTAGTAGATGTCCTTTGGGGTCTAGTGGTACAGTTTCCTTGGTCACATGAGCCGAGTGCTCCAAGTGTGTCTCTTGTGTGGGTTGCATGTGCCCTCCTGCTGCGGTTGATCTTTGGTTGTTGTTTACACATCAGTGGAAGGAATTGATCCATGAGATCATTGGTTGTGAGGACTGGTGACTACAATAGAGGTGCTTTTGTACAGGGAAAGACCCTACAGAGCATGATTGGCTTTAGATTGTATTACCAAGTCAGCCCTGAGGATATGCTGACCTCGGTTGCAGCCCCAGGTGTTGCTCTGGCTCTGTCCTAAGCTGGCTACTGGTTGTGCTGACTCTAGGGCCTCCTGGAAGGGACCCTGCCACAGGTCAAGCTTAGCTGCCTTCTGTGCCTTTCCAGGGACAACCTGGTAAGAGTTACCAAGCAATCCACAGATGGCTACACACACACTTGGCTTGGCGGTGATTCTAGTGGCCAAGCTGTAACTAAAGTCAGCTGCTGCAAGTGCCAGGCTTGGGGCTGCTCAGCAAAAGGTATGGAGCACACTGAGGACAGATGCTGCTTTTTTGGGGTTTTTTGAACCTTTGTGAAATTTTCAGGAAGTCAGCAGCATGAGCCAAGACAGGCTGTTTTTATGGTAAAGTCACTGGAAGTATCTTGAGTGGTCCCAAAGTTAGATAGGTTGGTTTCTCCTGGAATCAACAGGGCTAGTTGATCAGCGATTGCCAGGTCAATGGAGACTCAGATATGGAGGTCACTTGTGTCTGCACACAGGGATGGGTAGGGTTCAACAAAAGAACAATGGATTCTGCCAGCACTTCTGTCTAGGAGAAGTGTCTCCAACCCCTGCCCGGAACCAGACAACTAAGTTCCTCCCCATTTGTACTTGACGTCTTTCAAGCTACTGCCCTGGCACTGGAGCTCAGACCAAGTGACTCCACCATTAAATCTGCATGTGGCCTCTTAAGGGGAATGTCTGAGACTTCTGCCATCCTCCATCTCACTCAACCACATCTCTGTTGGCTTTCACAACCAGAACTGGGGATTTATTTTCCCAGTATTGGAACTGTGGGCTGAAGGGAACAGTATGATATCAGGACTCCTTGACATTTTGGGGGGACTTACACTGTCTAGATATTCCTCTCAATTCTCAACTGCCACATGCAAGGGTGGGATCAGCCCATTCTGTGTTTCTGTCCATTCTACCTCTGTCAAGGTGGTCTTTACTGTATGTCCCCAATTATAGGAGTTCCATTCGGTGACTTAAGGCTATTCTCAATGATGGCTTTTCTGTATTTTAGTTGTAATTTTTATGTGGTTGTGAGGGGAGACAAGCACAGCATTTTTCTACTCTTCATTTTAACTGAGAGCTTCTCACATTATTCTTGCCAATTTTTATTTCAGAAAAACTTTATAGTTACTTTTTCAACTTCTAAAAAAATTAAAGTCCTATTGAAATTTTAATTTACATTTTATTAAATGTATACATTAATTTGTAGAGATTGTCAACTTTATGTCTCTTTTTATTTATGAATATGCTATATTCCACCATTAATTAAAATATTTCATATTTTTATATGCAGTTTTGTTGTTTAAAAAATGACTTGCAGTGAACTTTTAAAAATCGTTGTACAAATATTTTTACATATAATTCAATTACCATGTTAAAAAAAAAGAATCTGGTAATACTCAGAGATATACCAAAATGTTAATACTGGCTATTTCTTTTTTAAGGGGAATTATAAATTATTATTTTTTGTTAGCATTTTAAAATAATTTTGTTATTATACCATATAATTCATCCATTTAAGCATACAATCTTACGATTTTTTTAATATGTTCACAGGGTTTTGAATTCATCATCATCATCTAATTTTAGAACATTTTTTTATAATACCCCCCAAAAACCTCATACTCAGTAGCATTCAGTCCCTTTTTACTCCCAACTTCCATAGCCATAAGCAATCATTAATCTATTTCTTCGTCTATAGATTTGCCTATTCTGGATACTTCATATAAATTGAATTTATATAATATATAGTCTTTTGTGACCGGCTTCTTTTACTTAGCATCTGTCTTTAAGGTTTATTCCTATTGTAACACATATCATCAATTCATTCCTTTTCATAGCTAAATAAACAATCCATTGTATGGCTATACCACCTATTATTGTTCGTTCAGTGGTTCACAGACATTTTGGTTGTTTTTACTTTATGGATATTATGAATAATGCCACAATAAACATTCATTACCAAGATTTCGTGTGGATGTTTGTTTTCAGTTCTCTTGGATATACACTTAGTAGTGAAATTGCTATGTCATATGGTAACTCTATGTTTAACTATTTGAGGAACTGCCAGACTATTTTTCAAAGTGGCTGCATGATTTTACATTATCATCAGCAGTATATAAGCATTCTGATTTCTCCACATCCTCACAAATATTTGCTATTATCTGTTGTTTTTCTAAAGCCATCTTAGTGAGTGTGATGTGGCATGCCATTGCGATATTTTTTCTTAATACTCTATAATACTCACATTCTTCTTTTTAATAGAAAAAAAACATGTTCATAAAAGCAAACATTATGACATGAGTAACTTGGAAACTGAAAATAAATAGTGACTTCTGTTTACAGTGCTCTGAACCACTTATTGATAGACAGACATTGAGCAATCTTAAAATGGACATGTTGATAGCTACAGATATGTAATAATATGTGAGGAAAAGTGACATCACAAATTCCAATGATGATTCTGACTTTTTAAAAGGAAGTTGACAGTTCTTAAATTAACTTTTCGTCACATCTTTAACATTTCACATCTCTATAAAATTTTAAAGTGAATTTTCAGAAATTAAGGATTATCATCAGTAATCTCATTTTAAGCTACTTTTGCTTCCATCTTCTTATTTTCATTCCTTTCTCTAATTTATTTTATGCCCAGTACCTTGTCTAATATTTTAAGCACAGATTACATCACATCAAAATTATTTAAAACAATTATCCTTGTCTTGCTTGTGTTACCACTAATTTGTTAAAAGAGGACAGAGCAAAGAGTTTGTTTTATGATACAGTTTATTAAAATACAGTACTTGAATTGCTTTCTAATTGAATGTGCTATAAAAGAATAGCTGATGCAAGTATATTCTATCTCTATCTATCTATCTATCTATCTATCATCTATCATCTATCTACCATCTATCTATTATCATCATCATTATCATCATCATTATCTATCTATTATCTATAATACCTGAGAACTATTGAGATTTGTGTAATCTCAGATTATATTTATGGAGAGAATGGCACTTTGGGAATACTGGGAGACAACACTCTGTCATAGACACTATAGCAGCAATGGGAAATCATTCCCAGAAAGCTTTAAGGTAAGGAGACATTGGCTGAGGGAATTTGGAACAGCAAAGGAAACATATTGCAGGTACTCCTAATGAATAGACTGTAACATGAAGCACCCTTCTGAGTACATGCAAAAATAATAGAGTAATATCCTAGAGGTGAAGAAATTGGAATAAGTTCCAACAAGCACATGGTATGGTTTAGAGTTGTGCTGTCCAATAGAAATTTTAGTGATAATGAAAATATACTAGATCCGTACTATCCAACGCAATCCAGCAACCACTACACACAGGTGACTATTGAACACTTGAAATAGGCTTAGTGTGATTGAGGAACCAATTTTTCAATTTAACTTAAATTATTTAAATTTAAATAGCCACAGGTGGCTAATTGCTGCTTATTGGATAGTGCAGGTCTAGAATATTAACAATAAATGTGATATAATATACTTAAAAGTAGTAGAAACATGAACATTTCAGTTATACATTTAAGATTGAGTTATACATTGAACTGAAAATGTAACTTTATGGTACAATAATTGGTAAAAATTTTTTAAAATGTTATTCTCCACTGCCTGTAAAATAAAATTTAAAATCTTTAGCTAAATATACAAGGCTTTCCAAAACTTAATCCCAGGTCACTGTTCCAATTTTAAGTCCGATAACCTTCTAATGCAAACCTCCTGTTCATGAAGGCAATCTAGCATTTTCAAAGAAATGAGGAAACTGCAGTTTAAAGAGATTAGATTGCTTATCCCCAGTTACACAGAGGGTAGATGTTCAAAACTAGGCACTGTGATTCCACAGCTCTGTACCAATTTCTTTATCTTCAAAATAAACATAATAAAGTGCCTACATTATAAGATTGCTTGAGAATTAAATGAGATATTTATATGAAGAGCTTGATTTCTACCTGATATAGAACAAATACTCAATGAAAATTTGACTATTGTTGTTGATGCTACATTGGCATTGTAGCTTACAATACTTATTAATTGCAATATCATAACTCAGAAAACAAAGGGAACTTTTTTTTATTTTTAAGACCAATAAACTATTTTTGCTTTTGACCTATGTTCTCTTTATTAGCATTGTGACATTTACAGAGATCTCAAATAAAAATTAATTCATTTTATATCACTCTGGAAAAGTTCTGCCATCCCAAAGCCACCTGACTTATAAAGAAATGAAATGCCTTAGTGAAGTTCTATAACACTGAAATAATGTCATTTCAAAAAGTACACTTGTAAATGAACAACAACAACAAAAACAGAATAAATGAGGGTCAGTCACTGAAAGACACAGAGGGCTATGAAAAAGTGATTCTCAAAAAAAGACCATTCCTCATGTCTTTTTATCATGGAAAATATAAAATGTAGAAAGGAGACAATGAAATGAATTTCTAAGCCAGACAAGTAAGATTATTCAGCTTATCTCTCTATCAAGGATATAATAGCCTAACTATGCTCTTTTATTTGCTTTTAGAAAGTATGTGGCTCTGACTGTAAGAAACTACCACATAAATATAAGCTTTATTATGAAATATAATTTAAGAATGTTATCAGTTTGGATATGCATTATTAAAATTTCTTCCACAAAAAAGAAAGGATTTAAGAAAAAAATGTATTTTTATTGAGATTTTTGTGCTCATGGTAAATATTTGGAAGAGAAATGTTTATAAAAATTAAAATGTAAAAAATGCATATCAACAGTTTCTAACATCCATTAATTATTTTGACTGTTCCAAGTGTGTCTTAGAAAATTGAGGCAATGCTTATGAGTTTGTGTTATATAAATACTGATAGTTTTAATAATGTAATACAGAATCTGGTAACAAGATGCCCAATAGATAAAATTTATAAAATAAATAGTTAAATCTATAAAATAAATAAAATCTAAAACAAGATACCTTGCATTCATGTCATGATTTATTTCCTCAGAGGTTATCTACTTATTTACCAATAGGTATAAGGAACTTTTTTGCCGAGATTGCAAAAACAAACAAACAAACAAGCAAACAAACAAATAAATAAATAAACACACCAAACATATTGTTATGGTTTCAGAGCTAGACACGAAATTCAATAAACTCATTTTAATTAAAGTTAAACAATTGACTGAATTTCCTTATGTTAGTTATTTTTATATTTTTCTAGATATAAAATGTTATTATTTTTTGTGGATTTGACAGCATTAGATTCTTGAGTAGATAATATCAGAGGAGTTATTTGAGCCTCACTTTATTTTGCAGTCTTTTATTGTGTGAGTGATTGGATTAAATTAAGATAGTACTCAATATTAATTTACTTTCTTGAACTTCTATTTGTAATTTTTAGAAAAGAAACACTGTCTAAAGTTTGTTCAACAGTATAGAATTGTAAAGCAAAAAGAATGAAAAGAATTCTTCTTTGAGAGAGTTTGATTTCTGTATATTATTTAAAAGCCTGACTTTATGACTTTATTTTCTCTTTTTCTACAAAATCTTTCTCCAAGTCTTCTATAAGGCCTCTTAAGATAAATTAAAGAAAACCTGAAATTAGTCAGTCAGTGCTTTTGACCTTTAGACTTCTGTAATTGGAAATATAAGAAACTTTTTACAATGATGCCTTTAGATCAGGTAAAAAATGTAATATGGTGGATTTGAGTGTGTTTATTTTTATTTGCAGTTCTAATATAGTTGAATGTTTCTCCTTCAAGCGCTCTGCTTTTATCACATCATATCAATTGAGAGAATTCAGGATTTTCATCTAAATTTTATTGAAAGCCAGCTACTACTAAGCAATAAAAGTCTTTATTTAGCTGGACAGGTAAAGGAGAAAATATCCAACATTAGTTCAGTCTTTATGACCTCAATTTAGACTTTTATTTTTGGGTTATAGCCAAATGTGTTGAATCTAAAATTAAAATAATATACTTTGTTCTGCTCTGGATTAAAATAGGTTGCACTGGACCTGATTTGTAATGTGTCTTATATCAACCTACTTTTGCTAATAGGTCAATAAGCTTTTATTTTTCCTTACCGGTACAATCAATAAACTCTAGTATTAAAGAAAATATAGTTCTAATACAAAGCAACCTGCCTTTCATGCTTATCATAAAAATGTGTCATATAAGCTTGTTGTATTTGTAATCAACATTTCCATTATAGGGGAATATGGGAGGAAAGATGATAAATTAGTGCATCAACGTCTTTGTGGCACTAAATGAAACAAAGTAGTGAGATATTATAATTCAAAGCACAAAAGTGGCCCAACAGTTTGAAATTTTATATTACACTATATTAAATTTTTAGTTCTCTGCTATTGGTTTAGATATTATCTAAGAATCAAAATTAGCATTCATAAGGAAGCACCTAAGCATGCAAATCTTTTTTTTTTGTAATTAAAAACTGCAGAGGTACAAGTTGATTTCCCAAGGATGCAAAGAGCATAATTTTCTACAGATGAAGCATACCTTAATGCATTCTATTGAAAATTAGGCATAGTGTTATACATTCATGATATATCTTATAGCTCCTGAAGTACAACGAATGGGTTAGAACTAAAGTGTAAATCATATGTTTGGTTTTGGATTGCTTCATCTAATCCTTTATACATATATTAATTCCATTGTAAAATAGAGATGCAATTTTTTTCACAAGTCTAACTATATCTTCATATTATGCAAACACACATCTGTTCAAAAAAACAAAGCAAAAGAAATGATCCACATTTACTACAAACAACAAAGATTTCAAGAATATTAGAGTCTAATTTTGTGTTTGTTTTCTTTCTTCCAGCTGCATCAAGGTCTAATGGTGATATATATCACTACTATTTCCCAAACAAACAAAAAAATTCTTTTAGAGTGTATTGACCATAATATAAGCAACAACTTAAAGATAGATATTTTAAACCAACAAACCCAAAAGGAAGCTAATTTAATATATTTTACACATTAGTAACCTATAAAAAAGAAAAAAAATCTAATATAAGAAACAGCTGGAACACACACTTATCCATCAAATTATTTTATCAGTTCCTAATCCCATCGTCAATGAGTTCAATTATAAATGCTGTTGATCTGTAGGAATATTTACAATGAACAAAAATAAATGAATGGGACTGCATCAAACTAAAATCTTTTGCACAGCAACAGGAACCGTCAATGAGGTAGAGACAACCATCCAAATGGGAGAAGATATTTGCAAGCAACACCTCCGATAAGGGCCTAATATCCAAAATACACAAAGAACTCATACAATTCAATAACAACAAAAAAGTAAACAATCCAATTTAAAAAAATGATAGAGGACCTGAACAGACACTTCTTCCAAGAAGACATACAAATTGGCAACAAACATATGAAAAGATGCTCGACACCGCTAGCTATTAGGGAAATGCAAATCAAAAC
>NW_006439189.1:2123839-2127523 GCF_000325575.1 Pteropus alecto
GGGAGAGAAACCTAAAAGCAACAGAGACTCATGGGCATGGACAATAGACTAGTGGTTACCAAAGGATGGGGAGAGGAGGAGGGGAGAAATAGATGGGGTAAAAGGGGTCAAATATATGGTGACAGAAATAAATCTATGGGCAGTGACAACACAATGCAATATATATATGCATTACTGTTGTATTGTACACCTGAAATTTACTAGATTTCATTAACCAATGTCGCCATAACAAACAAACAAACAAACAAACAAACACTAAAAAATAATAATAAAAATAAAAATAAATAAAATAAATAAAATGAGGACCCTAGATCATTGTTTTGCTTTGGCAATTTTTGAAAAAATATTTAAATTTTTGTGTCCATCCTCTCCCCTTGTTATTAGAAATGTTATTTTTTATAATTTGGAATTATTTTTCTTATTTTGATTAATTTAGTTAAGTGACAGTCACCTTTATAAATTAAATATATTTTTAGTGCCTAATATCATAAGGCATTATATTCCAAGAATGTCTTTTTTTTATCAGTAAAAGCAAACAACAAAAAGAAATAGATGGAGTTTGAACTACACCTGGAAAATGAGTAAGAAGAGAGCTTTAGAGTAAGTTATCACATTCCCTTTGAGGATATTTGCATAATTAATAAACACTGAGTTTTTTTTTTCTCCAAAGGATGACCTCTACATTAAAGGAATTACTTTTGTTCTTGTGATTAGTTAAGAAGGCAGTTATACGGATCTAATCAATTGCGTTCTCTATCATTTATTTAACAAATATTTATTAAACAAATTTTAACAAAATCATTCATTGTGGTATAAAATGCTATTGATATAAAAATATTTGCAGACAAAGCTACTCTAAAAACTGGATTCCTTGAAAATTTTGGGAAAGCTACAGTGTTTTGTTTTGTTTTGTTTTTGATTTTTCAAAAACATCTGAAAACTTAGTATAAGCAGAATGTTTTTCACAGATAGCCAAGAAACTTTTTCAATTACTAAATTCTATCAAATATTCAAGATCAAAATTTAAGAGGAAGCAAAAAAAAAACCCTGGCTTATAAAATATTAAAAGTTAATGTGCACACTACAGAAAGATGTTAAAATGTTGGAAAATAATATAGTGTAGGATTCACATAGACCACTTGCTGAATATACACATTATAAAACTTCTACATTAAGCAAGACTCACCAGTATCTAAACTTAGAGTTGGATAAAACCCGGACTAACTTTGTACACCATGCAAGAAATGCCATTTAAATGTTCCTGACAGTGTTCATTTAACTTTAAAACTTTTAGCACACCAGAGCATATTCTGTTTTAGTTTGGTTTCAATTCATTTCAATTATATTCATTCTAATGAGCATCTCATTATGTGTTATATAATTTGGCTGCTTAAATAGAACAAGAGGATTGGACCCTTTGAGAAACACTAAAATATTTCTGAAAAATTTTTGCTAATGGTATCTCCAAGGACAGCAATATTCTATTTCATTTAGAGATAACTTTTCTATTTTACACACAGGTGTGCACACATGCACACGCACACACAAGTGCACACATACACACACCAATAAATAAGTGTTTGAATAGAGACATAGAGAAACAGGGATTTAATGAGAATATTAAGTTTCACATGCTCATAGATTAGAACTTACTACACCTACAGCTCTGGTGTTTATAAGTCATGCATGTATCTATGAGATTAAATCAGTCTTTGAAGACTGAGTAATTTATGAGCAAAAGTGACAGTACCCGAGGCTGTCTAGTTTTCTTATTCCCCATTGGAGCCATTAGGGGGCATGTAACTGATTTCAGTTTTTAGTATAATTTATTCCAGATGCTTGCTGGATAACATGTTAAACCAGGCATATATCTATGCATATAAAAAAAATTAGGATAGATGAAAAAAAAATAATGTTCATTTAAACAGGTTCCTTAGTAGTAGTTGCTCAGAAAAGCCACATATTCTATCTAATAAGGAAGGGTTTATATAGTAGAATGTTGCATTTTCTTTATTGCATATTGACAAAATATGTGTACATTTTATAAGTGTAAAAGACTGATTGTATTTGATTTTCCTCTAGAGAGTTTGATTTGGAAAGAATAATGATGAATATAGGCCATGTAGCATCATCTTGAATTTCTATTTAGAAATAAAATTAGCAAAGTCAAGGTTGGTGCACATTCAAAATACAGCAATAACAATCAACAGCAAAAGAACAACTTTGAATCAAAATTACACTACCCATTTGTTTGATGTTTTCATTATTGTTTTTTAATAATTTATAATGAGTATCCTTTCCTAATGATCTTTAGTCAAATAGTTTTTTATAGATTTTTTTTTCAATTATAGTGGGTATACAATATTATATTAGTTTCAGGTATCCAACATGGTGATTAGACATGTATACATCTTATGAAGTGATCACTCTGATAAATCTAGTACCCATGTGACACCAACATAGTTTTTACAAAATTATTGACTATATTTCATATGCTACATTTTACATTCCCGTAACAATTTTGTTAACTATTAATTTGTACTTCTTAAATCCTTCCCCTTTTTCACCCACCCACCAATGCCCCTCCCACTTGTCAACCATCAAAATGTTCTCTGTATCTATGAGTTTATTGCTGTTCTGTTTGTTTATTTTGTTCTTTAGATTCCACATGGAAGTGAAATCATATGGCATTTGTCTTTGTCTGACTTACTCCACTCGGTACGACACTCTCTACGTCCATCCATGTTGTTGCAGATGGCAAGATTTCATTCTTTATTATGGCTAAGTAATATTCCAATGTATATTTGTATTACATCTTCTTTATCCAGTTGTCCATTGATAAATACCCAGGAAGCCTCCACATACTGACTATTGTAAATAATGCTGAAATGAATATATAAATGCACATGTCCCCTTGAAGTATTTTTTTAATAAATACTCAGAAGTGGGATTACTGGGTCCTTCTTTGTTTCTTGCCATAGCCTTTGTTTTAAAGTCTGTTTTATCTGGTATAAGTATTGCTGCCCCAGCTTTTTGCATGTTTGTTTCAATTTTAATGAAACATCTTTTTCCATCCTTTTACTTTCGTTCTCTCTGTGTCTTTTGGTTTGAAGTGAGTCTCTTGTAGGTAGCTTATGTAAGGGTCATGTTTTCTTATCCATTCAGCCACCATAGTTTTTGATTGGGACAACTAATCCATTTACATTCAAAGTAATTGTTGATAGATATGTAGTTATTGCTATTTTATTATTTATATTTTGATCTTTTTTTTTTCTTTTTTCTTCTTCTTAAAGCAATTCCTCCAACATGTCCTATAATAGTGGATCGATGGTAATGAACTCCTTTACCTTTTTCTTGTCTGGAAAGCTCTTTATCTGTCATGTGATTCTAAATGATAGCTTTGCTGGGTAATCTTGCTTTTTATCACTTTAAATATTTCTCACCAATCTCTTCTGGCCTGCAAAGTTTCTGTTGAGAAATCAGCTGACAGGTTTATAGAAACTCACTTGTAGGTAGCTAATTGCTTTTCTCCTACTACTTTTAAGATTTTCTCCTTGTCTTTAACCTTTGAAATTTTAATTATGAGGTGTCTTTGTGTGGACCTCTTTGGTTTTATTTTGTTTGGAACTCTGTGCTTCCCAAGTTTGTATGTCTATTTTCTTTGCCAGGTTAGGAAAGCTTTTT
>NW_006439189.1:2127581-2133101 GCF_000325575.1 Pteropus alecto
GATGCGAATATTGGAATACTTGATGTTGTTCCTGAGTCTCCTTAAACTATCCTCATTTTTTGGGATTCTTTTTCTTCATGCTTTTCTGATTGGGTGTTTTATGCTACATTATCTGCTAAGTCCCTGATCCAGTCCTTTGCTTCATCTAATCTTCTATTGATTCCCTCTAATATAATCTTAATTTCAGTTATTGTATTTTTCATTTTTGACTGGTTATTTTTTATGTGTTCTATCTCCATTTTTATTTTTTTATCTCTTTTTTAAAGTTCTCACTGAATTCATCTACAATTCCCCTAAGTTCACTCCCTAAGTCATCGAGCATTCTTATAACTAGTGTTTTGAATTTTGCATCTTGTAGATTACTTGTCTCCATTTTGTTTAGTATCTTTCTCTGGGGATTTTGTCTATTCTTTCATTTGGGACATGTTTCTCTGTCTCCACATTTTGGCTGCCTCCCATTGTTTCTTTCTAAGTATTATTAGGTAAAGCTACTATGTCTCCCAGTCTTAGTAGAGTATCTTTATGCAATAGGTGTGCTGTAGAGTCAAGGTTCGCAGTCTTCCTTGGTCACCTGAGCTGAGTGCTCCAGAGATGTCTGTTGTATGGGTTGTGTGTGCCCTCCTGTTATAGTTGAGCCTTGATTATTGTTTGCATGTCAATGGGAGAAATTGATCCTCAGGATGATTGGTTGTGAGGACCGGTCAGTGACTACAGTGGAGGAGCTGTTGTGTAGGGGAAGAGCAGGATTTGCTTTAGTGGGGTGTCTTCCCAGTCTGTATGTCATTTTTTGGATGTGGCCCTAGGTAGTGCTCCAAGTCAGATGGAAGCCAGCTACCAGGCATGCAGGGGCTCCTTGCATGTTCAAGTTAAGCTACAGCCTGTATGCTTTCCTGGGCCACGCGGCATGAGCCGACAAGCAACATGAAGATGGCCATCACTGAGCCATGCTGGGCTCAGATGGGCTTCTAGAGGCCAAATTGTGAGTAAAGGCTGGCTTCTGCTAGTTTCAGGTTTAGAACTGCTCAGCGAAAGGTATGAGGTTCACCAAGGCCAGATGCTGCTTGCTTAGTCCTTGTGATCCTTTGAGAGAGATTTTTGAAAAGCCCACTGCATGAGCCAAGAAAGGATATTTGCATGGAAAAAAATCACTGGAAGTGGCTGGAATGGGCCCACAAGTTGGATGGGCTAGGGTCTTGGAAAATCACCAGGGTGGTGCAACCAGTATAGCCAGGTTAATGGAGAATCAGATACGGTACCCATCTGCATCTTCATTATGGGTGAGGTGAGAGCTCAACAAAGGACCAGTGGCCTCTGCCAACAATTCTGTTTGAGAGAAAGCTGCTCCTTCAGTCTTTGACCTGTAGCGAGAAAATTCAGTTCTTTTCCATATGTCCCTGGTGGCTTTTGAGCTGCTGTTCCAACACTGGAACTCAGAGTTCATTAGCAGGTAAATTTATGCACTACCCTTTTGAGAAGAATGCCTGGGACTCCTGGAGCCCCCTCTCTAACTCAGCCACAATCTCTGGATTTTCACATCCAGATTTTGTGGGGCCTTCTCTTCCTGGCACTGCAGCCCTAGGCTGGAGATTCTAGTGTGGGTTGGGACTCCTTGACCCTCCAGGGTGACCTCCACAGCCGAGATACCCCTCCTGCTTTTTAACTTCCACATGTGGTGTGAGATCAGTCTCTTCTACATCTCCACCTCTCCTACCAGTCTCGAGGTGGCTTCTTATGTATGTCCTTAGTTGTAGAACCATTTAGCTAGACTTCAGGAGATTTTCAATGATGTTTGTTCTATAGTTTAGTTATAATTTCGATGTGGTTGTTAGACGAGGCAAACACAGCATCTACCTACTCTGCCATCTTCTGTACTACCAGTCAAATAATTTTAATCTAATGATTTCTTTCCTTATTGTATAAGTGTGGATATTTAAATAACAATGATATCAATTCTTTAAATTCTAGATGCCTACAGATTTTTGGGGCAAAGCCTAAAAACTAATGAGCTTGGATGTAAGACTGAGAAGTGGTGGAATAAGATAAATAGTAAAAACAAACAAACAAACAAACAAAAAACTACAGAAGGTGCATTTTATTTTAATCAATATGGTTATGAAATTGTACTTAAAATCAAAAATAAATACGAGAAACTATATTAAACTAAAAAGCTTCTGCACAGCAAAAGATACCATCAACAAAACAAAATGGGAGAAGATATTTGGAAATGATCCCTCTGGTAAAGGACTAATATATAAAATATAAAAAAGAACTTGCACAACTCAACACCAAAAAACAAACAATCTAATTAAAAAATGGGCAGAGGATCTGAATAGACACTTTTTCCAAGAAGACATGCAAATGGCTAACAATCATATCAAAAGATGTTCAAGTTCACCAGCTATTAGGGAAATAGAAATCAAAACCGCAATTAGATACCACCTCACACCTGTTAGCATGTCTATCATCAACAAGACAAGTAATAAGTGTTGAAGAGGTTGTGGGGGAAGAGGAATCCTCATACATTACTGGTAGGAATGTAAATTGGTAGAATCACTATAGAAAACAGTATGGAGATTTCTCCAAAAATTAAGAATAGAATCACCATATGACCTAGCAATCCTCCTTCTGTGTATCTACCCCCAAAATGTGAAAACATATATAGACCCCAATGTTCATAACAGCATCATTTATGGTAGCCAGGACATGGAAACAAGTGTTTATGATAAATGATTTGATAAAGAGGAGATGGTACATATTATTACTCAGTCATAAGAAGAGATGAAATACTGTCATTTGCGACAACATTGATGGACCTCAAGATAATCATGCTAAGTGAAGTAAGCCAGACAGAAAAAGTTGAAAAATCACATGATATCACTTATATAAACCTAAAAGCAACAAATGAACAAAACAAACAAAAACTCAGACACAGACAATGGACCAGTGGTTACCAGAAGAGGAGAGGGGGAAGGTAGATCAGTGTAAAGCAGGTCAACTATATGGTGATGCGAGATTTGACTTTGGGTGTAAACACACAATGTAATATACACATGATGTAGTATTGAAGTATACACTTGAAACCTATTAATTTTATTAACCAATGTCACCCTAATAGATTTAATAATAATAAAAAATGTACTTCCAATTCGAGATTCTTTTATCTGAGATTCTTTTACAGTTTGCTATCAATCGTTTCTACATTATCTCAGATTCAATCATCTTTGTACCAATGACTTGTAAAATCTTTTCAGTTAGGAATGTAATCTGTCATGGTTAGGAGGGGAAGAGATTTAATGTTTGTTTAGTATCAAATATGTTTCAAAGATTTTAGAAATATCTCATTTAACTTTCATAACATCCCCCAGAAGTGGAAGATAATGCAGACTGTGGCTGAGAGTTAGTCTCTTGCACAGATCACAAAGTTAAGAAGTGAAAGATCTGGGATTGCAAACTGTTCAACCTTAGTCTAGATTTCATGCTCTTTCTTTATACCACAAGATAGAATATAAAACTCTGACCTTATCAGTACCATATTCCTAGTTTATTAGAACCTTGCTATTGTGGTGTAAAATCTGTAATTATCAGCATCACCTGGGAGCTTGTTAGACATAAAAATTTGGGGGTGTGCTCTAGGCCTTCTGAAATTAGAAACTTCATTTTAACAATTTGAGCATACTATTTGTAGGCACATGACAGCTTAATAAGCTCTATTTTAAACAACTTGACTAGACAAATCAATTTCTGCTTGTTAGAAGTTTGTAAATATGACACTGAAGACTCCTTTTCAAAGCCTTTATTATTCATAGATTATTTACTTTGTGTTTAAAATAGACGAGTGGCAATAGTTGAAATAATTCTAACATAATATCTCCATGTAAAATTCAGTTTACCTACACCTTCCCCACATTTTTGCTCTCTATTATGTATTTTCTTTATTATTACAGCTGCAAAATAGAAAAATGTACAAAACTTAATAGCTTATTAGAGATTATTTCCAATTGTACATGAGGTCTAATGGCACTTCAAGGAATAATTGTATAGAATTAGTAATACAGAGCCTCAACTATGATTTGTCTTGAAGTTTTTTTAACTATTAAATCTACTATGATTCTAATGGCAATAGATTTCTTCTATGCATGCCTTATAAACAACCTAATAAGCCTATGGACTCATTAGTTAATGCCAACTATACTCATGCCTATTATGTATTGACTTCCCTCTTGAACTTAATTTTCAGAAAAAGTTGAAGGTTCAAAGCTCATTGTATTTACTACTGTATTTCAACTTTAATTTCTGCTTCCCCTGACTTGACCTAAAACTTGCTGATCAACAGCTCTTTATTTTGTCACTTTTGTGGTCTATTTCTGATTAATATTACTGTTGGTCTTTTTGTCAAGCGAGCAAACTTTCTCCACTTCATATTTCAGACCATAAAAATATCTTTGGCACTCTTCTCTTTAATGTGTTGTTGAGTATCTTTGCACATGAGTTTCTTAGTGGTTTTTCTAGGTATTACCACAAAAATATATGACTTGTCACATTCTACTGGATTCAAATTTTTAACATTTCAATGAAGTATAGAAACTTTACTTCCACTTATGATTCCTATAACTTCCCCACTTTTAATATATAATTGTATTATTTTCTCTGCATATATCAAATACCACATAAGTTGATCCTATAATTTTTGCTTTAACCATAAAATATTACTAAAGAAATTCATGTGAAGTATAGTCTATTATGTTTACTTCTCTTTCACCCAGACCATTATTCTTTCATTGGTGAATGATCAAGTCTTAATCTATTATCATTGTCTTTATATTTGGTAAATTTCCTTTAGCCATTCTTTAGGAGTAGATTTTATTGCAACATGTTCTTAGTGTTCCTTCCCTTAAGAACATATTTATTTTTTTCTTTATTCCTTAAGGATACTTTGACATGTTATAGTTAGCTGTTGACAGTTCTTTTATTTCAGCACTTGAAAATGTTGTTCCCCTTTCTTCTATTTATCATGATTCCAGATGAAAAATCCCAATATTCAAATTGTTTTTCTTCTACAAGTAATGCATTTTTCCTCTCTGGATGCCTTTAATTTTTAATTATTATTTTATTTAGGTGGAATTAACATAAAATTAACCATTTTAAGGTTGACATTCAGTGACATTTAGTACATTCACAATGTTGTGAAACCACTGCCTCTATGTAGTTCCAAAATATTTTCATCACCTTAAAAGGAAATTCTACATCTAATAAGCAGTTACAACCCATTACTGCCTTGCTAGAGAGGCTGGCAGCCACCAATCTGCTTTCTGTTTGTATAGATTTATCTATTCTTGACATTTAATATGACTAAAATCATACATGTGTTAGCTTTTGTGTCTGACTTTTTCCACTTCAGCATGTTTTTCAGGGTTCATCCATGTCTTAGCATATATGAGTACTTCACATATATATGACTTACATATACATGGAAATTGATATTAAATAAAAATAAATGAAAATAAAATAGAAATTGATAAA
>NW_006439189.1:2133228-2135181 GCF_000325575.1 Pteropus alecto
ATATATGGCATCTTTTATGTATATATATAAGACTATTTCTTAGAGCAGTTTAAGTTCACAGCAAAATTAAGGGGAAAGTACAGAGATTTCCCATATACTCCCTGCTTCTACATATATAAAACCTCCCACATTATTAACATCCCCCATCAGAGTGGTACATTGGTTACAACTGATAAACTTACATTAACACAGCATAATCACTCAAAGTCATATTCGGGTTCACTCTTGGTTTTGTACATTCTATGAGTTTGAAAATGTATAATGTCATGTATCTTTCATTATGGTATCATAAAAAGTATTTCACTGCCCTAAAAATTCTCTGTGCTATGTCTATTTATCCCACTCTTACCAATTACAGTCAATCACTGATCTTTTCTTGTCTCCATAGTTTCACCTTTTCCAGAATGCCATATAGTTAGAATCATACAGTATGTAGCCTGTTCAGATTAGCTTCTTTCACTTAGTAATATGCATTTAAGTTTCCAACCTGTTTTTTTCTTTTAGGATTTGATAGCTCATTTCTTTAAATTAACTAAATAATATTCCATTGTCTGGATATGTCAAAGTTTATCAATTCACCTACTAAAGAATATCTTGGTTGCTTCCAAGTTTTGGCAGTTATGGATAAAGCTGCTATAAACATCCATGTGCAGATTGTTTTGAAGACATAAGTTCTCACCTTCTTTGAATTAATACCAAAGAGTGTGATTGCTGGATAATATGGTAAGTTTATGATTAGTTTTGTAAGAAATCACCAAACTGTCTTCCAAAGTTGTATCATTTTGTATTTCAACCAGCAATGAATGAGAGCTGTTATTCTTCCATATCCTTGTCTGAATTTGAGGTTGTTAGTGTTCCAGATTCTGGCCATTCTAATAGGTATGTAGGAGTATCTCATTGTTTTACTTTGTCTTGCCTGATGACATATGATGTGGACCATCTTTTCCTATGTTACTTTTCATCTGCATATTATCTTTGGTGAGGTGTCTTTTAAAATATTTGGCCCATTTTTAATCAGGCCATTTTTTTCTTATTTAATTTTAAGAGTTCTTTGTGTATTTTAAATAGCAGTCTTTTATCACATGTGTCTTTTGCAATATTTTATCCAGTCTGTGGCTTATCTTCTCATTCTCTTAACATTGTCTTTTGCAGAATAGAAGTAAATTATTATTAATATTATTAATTTTATTTTATTATTAGCTTCAAGTATATAGCATATTGGTTAGACATTTATGGAGTTTATGAAACAATCCCCCTGATTACCCTATCTTCCCTCTTGCTCTACACATACCCATTACATTACTGCTGACTGCATTCCTCATGCTGTGTTCTCTATCACCATGACTATCTATCAACTAGAAGTAAATTATTTTGATGAAGTCCATCTTATCAATTATTTCTTTCATGAATTGTGCCTTTGGCATTGTATCTAAAAAGTCACCATTGTATCTAAGTTCATCTAGGTTTTCTCCTATGTTGTATTTTAGGAGCTCTTTATTTTTGCATTTTACATTTATGTCTGTATCCATTTTGAGTTAATTTTTGCGAAGGATGTAAGGTCTGTGTCTATATTAATTTTTATACATATGTGCAGTTATGAATTCAACTACTTGTTGAATTCATTGTATTTTCTTTTCCTTGTCAAAGATCTGTTGATTATATTTATGTGGGTCTATTTCTGTGCTCTCAGTTCCAATGCACTGATCTATCTGCATATATATATCATGCTGTCTTTTTTTTTTTTTTTACATAATAGGGAGTTTATTAATTTTTACATATGTGCAGTTATGAATTCAACTACTTGTTGAATTCATTGTATTTTCTTTTCCTTGTCAAAGATCTGTTGATTATATTTATGTGGGTCTATTTCTGTGCTCTCAGTTCCAATGCACTGATCTATCTGCGCATATATATCATGCTGTCTTTTTTTTTTTTTTTACATAATAGGGAGTT
>NW_006439189.1:2137443-2148652 GCF_000325575.1 Pteropus alecto
ATTGGTCAGTTTAGATGTTCTGTTTCTTTTTGACTCAGTCTTGAGAGATTGTATGTTTCTAGGAATGTGTCCATTTCTTCCAGATTGTTAAAATTTTGGTGTATACTTGCTTGTAGTATTTTCTTATGATCCATTGTATTTCTGTAGAGTCCATGGTTATTTCTCTGCTTTTTTTCTGAATTTATTTATTTGAGTCCTCTCTCATTTTCCTTGATGAGTCTGGCTAAGCGTCTGTAAATTTTATTTATCCTTTCAAAGAACCAGCTCTTGGTTTCATTAATCTTTTGTATTGTTTTTCTAGAATCTATTTCATTTATTTCTGCTCTCATTTTTATTATTTCCTTCCTTCTATTCCCTTTGGGCTTTATTTGCTATTCTTTTTTTAGGTCTTTTAATTGTAAGGTTAGATTGTTTACATGAGCTTTTTCTTGCTTCTTGAGGTAGGCCTGTATTGCTATGAATTTTCCTCTTAGGACTGCTTTCTCTGTGTCCCATAAATTTTGAGTCATTGTGTTTTCATTTTCATTTGTCTTTAGGTATCTTTTGATTTCTTCCTTGATCTCATTAATAATCCATTCATTGTTTAGTAGCATGTTATTTAGCCTCCATGTTTCTGTGTATTTTCCAGTTTTTTTCTTGTTGGTGATTTCTAGTTTCATACCATTGTGATCAGAGAAGATGGTTGATATGATTTCAATCTTCTCAAATTTATGGGGACTTGTTCTGCATACTAAATGTGGTCTATCCTTGAAAATGTTCCACATGCACTTGAGGAGAATGTATATTTTGCTGCTTTGGGGTGAAATGCTCTGAAAATATCTATTAACTCCATCTGTTCTAGTGTGTCTTTAAGGCCCATTGTTTCCTTGTTGATTCTTTGCCTGGAAGATCTGTCCATTGGTGTCAATAGAGTGTTAAAGTCTACTATGAGTGTATTACTATTGATCTCTCCTTTTACGTCAGTCAATAATTGCTTTATGTATGTAGGTGCTCCTATGTTGGGTGCATATATGTTTACTAGGGTTATGTCCTTTTGATTTATCAATCCCTATATTATTATGTAATGTCTTTTTTTTAAATCTCTTATTATAGTCTTTGTTTTAAAGTTTATTTTAGCTGATGTAAGTATTGCTACCCTGGCTTTTTTTTTTTTTCATTTCCAATTGTGTGAAATATATTTTTCCATCCCTTTACTTTGAGTCTGTGAGTCTCGTTCGATCTGAAGTTGGTCTCTTGTAGATAGAATCTGCATGGGTCTTGTTTTCTTATCCATTTGGTTACCCTATGTCTTTTAATCCATTTAATCCATTTACATTTAAAGCGATTCCTGATAGGCATATCGTTACTGTCATTTTATTATTCATATTTGTTATTTGTATTTCTTTTTTATCCCTTCTCTTTTTACAGAAGACCCTTTAACATTTCTTGTAATGCTGGCTTGTTGGTGATGAATTCCTTAAACTTTTTTCTGTCTGGGAAGCTCTTTATTTCACCTTCCATTTTAATCGAATGCCTTGCTGGGTAGAGTATTTATGGTTGTAGGTTCTTGTTTTTCATATCTTTAAATATTTCTTGCCATCCCTTCTGGCCTGCAAAATTTCTCTTGAAAAGTCAGTAGACATTCTTACAGGGGTACCCTTGTATGTAACCAGCTTCTTTTCTCTTGCTGCTTTTAATATTCTCTCTTTTTCTTTGACCTTTGGCATTTTAATTATGATGTGTTTTGGTATAGGTCTGTTTGAATTCTTCTTGTTTGAAACTCTTTGTGCTTCTTGAACTTGTATGTCTAATTCCTTTGCCAGTTTAGGGAAGTTTTCTGTCATTATTTCTTTAAACAGAATCTCAATCCCTTGCTCTCTATCTTCCTCTTTAGGTACTCATATAATTCAGATTTTTTTTAATGTTTCATGTTGTTCCAGAGGTCTCTTAAACTATCCTCATTTTTTTTTTCAAATTCTTTTTTTTCTTTTTGTTGTTTTGATTGGGTGTATTCAGCTACCTTGTCTTCTAATTCGATGATCTGATCTGCTTCATCCAATCTACTGTTGAATCCTTCTAGTATATTCTTCATTTCAGTTATTGTATTCCTCATTTATGTCTGGCTATTTTTTTATGGTTTCTATGTCCTTTTTTATGCTCTCATCATGCTCATCCATTCTCCGCATAAGTTCGTTGCACATCCTTATAACCATTATTTTGAACTCTGACTCTGGTAGGTTGCTTACCTCCATTTCATTTAGCTTATGTTCTGGAGTTTTCTCTTGTTGTTTCATTTGTGGCATGTTTCTTTGTTTTCTCATTTTATTAGCCTCACTGTGTTCATGTCTATGTGTCAGGAATATTTGTTTCATCTCTCAGCTTAGGTCAGTTGGCCTAATGTGGAAGGCGTCTTGTGTGGTCCAGTGGTACACTCTCCCTGATCCCTGTGCCGGGAGCTCTGGAGGTGACTTTGTGTGGGTTGTGTGTGATCTTCTGTTGTCCCCAAGCCTTTATTGTTGTTAGTAGATCAGTGGGTGGGATTAAGGTTCAAGCTGACTAATTGTGGGAATTTGCTGCACCCACAGGGTAAGAGATGCTGTGTGGGGGCTGACCCCACTGAGTGGGATTTGCCCCAGTAGGTTTGTGTACTTGTTGCAACTACCCTTCTTATGTATTACTACTGGAACTAGCCAGGAGTTTCTCTGTTGTGGTCTGATGCTAGCCTCTAGATGCGTTGGTTTTGTGGCCCCTTGGGAGGGGCTCCCCCATATACCAAGGTCAGCCACTGCTTTTGATTGCTCACGGCTACTCTGTGAGAACTACACAGCAATCTGCTGATGGTTGTTGCCTATGCTGGATCTATATGTAAGTGGAAGAGACACCACTGGAGGCGGCTCTCGGTTATCCCCCGTCCCTGACCTATGGCAGTTTAGCAGAAGGACCAGTGCTCCTCATGGTCTGATACTACCTATCAGTTACCTGTAAGTCTCTGAAACTAGATGAGCCTTTGGGTGATATGCGTGTTGAGTGGCACAGAGACACTGAAAGGCTCCTGGGTCAAGTGAGTAAATTTCCCCCTGCTACTGCAGTGTCAGTTTATGTGCCCACGCTGTCTCCGTGGCTTGCTATATAAGTTTCCACTCATAGCAAGGTCAACTGCTGCCCACCCTGGGCCTAAATGCACCACCCCAGAGCAGGGGCAGCTGCTTTTCAATGTGCAGCAGGCACTTTGTGTACTGGTTGGGGCAGGAACTCAGGGAATTAAGGGTCGTCAGGCCAATATGGACCCCTGCAATCCTCTTAAGAGATATTGCAGCTTGTACAGGCAGCGGTGGTCTGTCCACAACTGTTTTCTTCAAAATGCACTCACTGTGCTAGCCAAGGTCTATTGCCTGTTCTAACTGCTCAACTCCAGAGCCAAGCAGGGCACAAGAGGCTGCTTGTCAATGGGCTGCAGGCACTTTGTGGCTTGGGAGAAGGAGGATCTCAAGGCGATAAGGTCAATTAGGCCAATACAACCTCAGTTTTGCTGCAACTTCTGTGCCTGGGCTTTCTCGCTATAGACCCAGATCACAGTGAGACCAGCTGCTGTCAGAGGTGTTCCCACAGACCTCTGTGATCCCCAGACACAATATTGCAACTCTTGTAGGCAGCAAAGGTCTGCCTGCCGTTGATTTCCATGCAGTGATCACCCTGTTCCCTGCCTAAGTTTGTTGCCTGTGTGGATTAGGCAATTAGAGGAGAGGAAGTTCAGAGCTGTGTCAGTTCACTGTTAATGGGCCACCTGGGACAATTTGTTGGTAGGGCTTGGTAGGGTCTCAGAGAGACAATGGCAATCAGATCAATACATCCTCAGTCTTGCTGCAAATTTGGTAATTGCTGTGAGTTTCTGCAGAAGACCCAGATCACAGCAAGAACACCTGCCTGAGACTGCCCTACAGGCCCCCAATATCCGTCCGAGTTCATGGTGGCAGCAGCTATCTGACTAACCCTACCACTGAAATGTGGCTCACATCATTGGTCACCCACTGGGAATGGAAATGTAGCTTACAGGGCTGGTCGTTTTTGCTGGGATTAGAAAGGCTGCTCACAACCATGGCCACCCCGCTGTGAATACTTGGCCCTGAATCATTTGGAGCTGAGATTGGTAGCCATCCAACAACACCTGCCCCAGGCAGTCTGCAGGTTGGGTGGGGCGGGGTCTCAGAGAGACAATGGCAGTCTGATCAACACTTCCTCAGTCTTGCTGTAAATTTGTATACCATACTGTCTTGATTACTGTAGCTTTATAGTAAGTGTTGAAATCAGGTTGTTTCAGTCTTCTAACTTTGTTTTTCTTCTTCAATAATGTATTGGCTATCTTAAACCTTTTGTCTCTACATATAAATTTTAGATTCAGTTTCTGTTTTTTTGATATTTACAAAATAACTTGTAGGGAGTTTGAATGGGGTCGTACTGGATTTATGGATCAGTTTAGGAAGAAATAACATCTGACAATATTGAGTCTTCTTATCCATGAACCTAGAATATATCTTTCATCAATGTTTTATAATTTTCTTCATACAAATCTCATACATATTTTGTTAGATTTATACATAAGTATTTCATTTCGAGGGATGCCTATGTAAATGATATTGCATTTTTAATTTCAAATTCTATTTTTTTATTGCTGGTGTATGGGAAAGTGATTCACTTTTGTATATTATCCTTGTATCATGTAACTTTGCTATAATCACTTATTAGTTCCAGGTTTTATTTATTGTTTGTTGTTTTTGTTGTTGATTCTTTTCAATTTTCTACAGATGATTATGCTATCTGTGAACAAAGATACTTTTTTTCTTTCTTTCTAATCAGTATATCTTTTATTTCTTTTTCTTGTCCTATTGAATTAGGTAGAACTTCTAGTATGATGTTTAAAAGGAATGGTAAGAGGGGTAATCTTTGATCTTTGTGGGAAAGCTTCATTTCTCAGCATCGAGTACCATGTTAACTGTACATTTTTAATATATATTCTTTATCAAGTAGAAGTTTCTCTTTAATCCTAGTTTATTGAGTTTTTATCATGAATAAGTGTCGAATTGTGTGAAATGTTTTTCTGCACTTATTGATATCATCAAGTGATTTTTCCTTTTTAGCCTGTTGATCTGATGGATTACATTTATTGATTGTCAAATGTTGAACCAGCCTTGCATAACTGGATAAGTTCCCTTAGTCTTCGTGTATAATTCTTTTTATATGTTTTTTTTTAAATAAAATATTTGCTGATATCTTATTGAGGAATGTTACATCTATGTTCATGAGAGATATTAGTTTGTAGTTTTCCCGTAATGTCTTTGTGTGAACTTGGTATTAGGGAAATGCTGTCCTCATAGAATGAATTTAAAATTATACGTCCTATTTCTACCCTCTAAAAGAGATTGTAAAGAATTGGTATACTTTCTCCCTTAAATGTTTGGTGGAATTTACCAATGAATTCATCTGAGCTTGATGTCTTTTGTTTTGGAAAGTTATTAAGTTATTAATTTAATTTCATTAATAGATATAGGTTTATTCAGATTTTTTATTTCTTCTTGTGTGTTTTATCACATTGTATCTTTCAAGGAATTGCTTCATTTCATCTAGTTCATCAAATTTGTATACAAAGAATTGCTCATAGTATTCCTTTATTATCATTAATGTCCATGGGATCTGTAGTGCTATATTCTCTTTCATTTCTGATAACTTCAATTTCTGTCTTCTCTCTTCTTGTTTTTTTGTTTTTGTTTTGTTTTGTTTTGTTTTTGTTTTTGTTTTTGTTTTTTAGTCAGACTCCATAGAGATTTGTTAATTTTATTGAGTTTTTAAAGGAACCAATGTTTGGTTATACTGATTTTCTTTATTGATGTTGTTTTCAATTACTTTTATTTATACTCTAGTATTTACTCTTACCTTCTGTTTACTGTGGAATTAATTTTGCACTTCTTTTTCTAGTTCCCTATGGTAGAAGCTAATATTATTGATTTTAAATATTTCTTCTTTTGTAATATATGCATCCAATGCATATATTTCCTCTAAGCTCTGCTTTTGGTGTCTCCCACAAATTGTGTTTAATTGTGTTTTCATTTTCTTCAGTTCAAAATATTTTAAAACTTTCTTATGATTTATTCTTTAACTCACATGTTATTTAGAAGTATGTTGTTTAATCATCAATTATTCTGTTTTTTTTTTTTTAAACTATCTGCTATTAATTTCTAGTTTAACTCCATGGTTGTCTGAGAACAGACATTGTTTAATCTTTGTACTCTCAGATTTCTTAAGGTGTGTTTTTGATGTTAAGTGCATACATATTAAGGATTATGTCTTATTTGAGAGTTGGTCCTTTTATGTAATGCCCCTTTTTGTCCCTGATGACTTTCCTATCTCTGAAGACTGTTCTGTTTAAAATTCACGTCTATTCCTGATTTCTTTAATTAGTTTTAGCACTATATATCTTCATTCATCTATTTACTTTAAATCTAGGTGTCTTTATATTTAAAGTGTGTTTCTTGTAGACAATATTTAGTTGGATACTCTTTCCTTTTTTTTCTTCTGTTTTTGTTTCTAATTTTACTCTATCGTGATATGGAGTAATATAATTCCAATTTTTTATATGTATTGAGACATATTTTTGCCTCACATTTGATCTATTATTTTAAAAAAGCCTATATGCACTTGAGAATGTGTATTATGCTCTTGTTGGGTGGAGTGTCCTATTTATGTCTGTTACTTCTAGTTGGGTTACAGTGTCTTTCAATTCCTCTAGTTTATACAGATCTTCTGTCAAGATTTTCTTTCCGTCACTGAAGATAGCGTTATAAAATCTCCAACTATTATAGAACTGTCTATTTCTTACTTTAATTCTATCAATGTTTGCTTTACATATTTTATAACTCTCTTGTTTGCTGTGTATGTACTATAGTCATTAAACCTCAGTAAATTGGCACTTTAATCAATATGCTGAATTCTTCTTTTTCTCTTATAATGTTTTTTTACTTAGTTTATTTTTTTATTATAGTCATTCTAATTCTCGTGTTCTAGTAGAAATTTTATCATCCTCATAGACCATCTTTTTCTATTCTTTTACTTTCAAACTATTTGCATCTTTGGATCCAAAGTGACTCTCTTGTAGACAGACTGTGGATTTTTTAATCCAGTTTTCCTTTTGTTTATATTTTAATATTTTTAATAGTGCATACTGTGAGTCTTACAATTGATATCCTAAATTTATGAAAGTTATAACATTCTAGTTTGAATACATACCAACTTAGCTTCTATAGCATACAGAAGCTCTGTTACTATGCAGCACCATTTCTTCCCCTTTATATTATTACATCAGTTACATTTTTAATCATCGACTGACAATTAACATAGACCCAGCAATTGCACTTCTACATATTTGTTTATAGTTCTACATATATGCATTTTAAATCATATGGAAAATAAAAATAGAAGTTATAAACTACAAATACAATAACACTGGCCCTTATATATACCTATTAGTAATATTTACCAGTGTTCTTTATTTCTTCATATGGTTTTGAGTTACTGTCTAGTGTCCTTTTATTTCAGCCTGATGGATTCCCTTAGCATTTCTGGTAGTATAGGATTACTTGTGATAAACTCCCTCAACTTTTTGTTTTCATCTGGGAATGTGTTAATTTTTTCTTTTATTTTTGAAGGATTGTTTTGTCAGATATAGTATTCTTGATTGACTTTTTCCTTTGAAGACTTTAAAAATGTCATTCTACCGCCTTCATTTGTCACAATATTTTTAATAGTTTGAAGTATACAGCACAATAGGTAGGCAAATATATAATTTATGAAGTGATTCTCCTGATTACTCTAGTACCCATCTGGCACTATACATAGCCATTACAATATTATTGCCTATATTCCCTATGCTGTACTCCACAACTTCATGACTGTTTGGTAACTACTAATTTGTACTTCTTCATCCCTTCATTTTTTTTTTTAACCTGGTCCCCCACACTACATCCCCTCTGGCAATCATCAGTTTGTTCTTTATATCTGTGAGTCTGTTTTTGTTTTAGTTGTTCACTTCCTTTCCTCCTTAGATTCTACATGTAATTGAAATCATATGGTATTTGTTTTTCTATATGACTTATTTTACTTAATATGATAGCCTCTAGATCCACCTATGTTGATGCAAAAGATATGATTTCATTTTTTCTTATGACTGAGTAATATTCCATTTTATATATGTACCACAACTTCTTTATCTAATCACCTATTCATGGGCACTTAGGTTGCTTCCATATCTTGGCTATTATAAATAGCTCTGAAGTGAGCATATAGGTGGTTCAATCTTTACAAAATAGTTTTTTTTTTTTTCCTGAACAAAAATCTAGAAGGACAATTGCTAGGTCAAAAAGTAGTTCTACTTGTTTTTTTTTTTGAAGAACCTCTATATTGTTTTCCATAGTGGCTGTACTAATTTACATTCTCACCAGCAGTGTATGAGGGTTCTTTTTTCCCCATGATCTCTCCAACACTTGTCATTACTTGTCTTGTTGATGATAGCCATTCTAACAGGTGTGAGGTGCTATCTATTTGTGGTTTTGATTTGCATTTCCCTAATAGCTAATGAAGTAGAATATCTTTTTATGTCTGTTGGCCATTTGCATGTCTTCTTAGAAGAAGTGTCTATTCAGTTCCTCTGCCCATTTTTTAATTGTCTGTTTCTTGTTGTTATTGAGTTGTATGAGTTCTTTGTATATTTTGAATATTAGCCCCTTATCAGAGGTGTTGTTTACAAATATATTCTCCTATTTAGTTGATTGCCTCTTTGTCTTATTGATGGTTTCTTTTGCTGTGCAGAAGTTTTTAGTTTGATAAAGTGCCATTCATTTATTTTTGCTTTTACTTCTCTTGCATTTAAGGTCAAATTTATAAAATCTCTAAATCCAAGGTTTATTAGTTTAGTGTCTATGTTTTCTTCTATGCAATATATTATTTCGGATCTTATATTTAGGTAGTTGGTCCATTCTGAGCTAACTTTGGTGTATGGTGACAGATAGTATCTTAGTTTCATTCTTTTGCATGTGGCTTTTTAATTTTCCTAGGACCATTTATTAAAGAGACTTTTCTTTCTGCACTTTATGGTTTTGGTTCCTTTGTCAAAATTATATGCCCATGTATATGGGGGTTTATTTTGGGGCTCAATTCTCTTCAATTGGTTTGTGTCTCTGTTTTTTTTTTTTTCTTTCTTTTTTTCTGCAAATACCATGCTGTTTTATCTTTGTAGTATAATTTCAATTTTGGCAGAGTGATACTTCCAGCCTTGTTCTTTTTTTGTTTGTTTGTTTTCTCTCCCTCAAGATTGCTTTGGCTATTCAGGGTCTTTTGTGCTTCCATACAAATCTGACAATTTTTTTGTTCTATATCTTTAAAAATGCTATTGGAGTTTTGATGGAGATTGCATTAAATCTGTATAATGCTTTAGGTAATAAGGCCATTTAAGCTATGTTGATTCTTCCAATCCATGAATATGAAATATCTGTCAATTTCTTTTTGTCTTCTTCAATTTTTTAAAATAATCTCATAATTTTTAGCGTATAGCACCTTCACATGCTTCATTAGGTTTATTTCTAGATATTTTATTCTTTTGGTTACAAATGCAAAAGAAATTGTTTTTTCCATTTTTTTTTCCAAAAATTCTATGGAATTTGTATGTTGATTTTGTATTTTGAAAATTTACTATAATTGTTTATTATTTCTAATAGTGTTTTAGTGGAGTCTTTAGGACTTTCTATATAATTTTGTCATCTGCAAAAAGTGACAATTTGACGATATCACTCCTGATTTAGATGCTGTTTATTTTTTTATCTTGCCTGATTGCTCTAAAGAGGAATTCCAACACTATATTCAACAGCCTTGCCTTCTTGATCCCTATCTTAGAGAAAAGCTTTTTTTTTTTTTAACATCAAATAATATTATCTGAGGGTTTGTTATATATGGCCTTTATTATATTAAGATACTTTGCTTCTATAGACATTTTATTAAGTGTTTTCATCATAAATAAATGTTGTATCTTACCAAAAGACTTTTCTGCATTTATTAATATAGTCATAAGGTTTTTATTTTTTATTTTGTTTATGTGGTGTATCACATTAATTGATTTGTATATGGTAATCCATCCCTGGCCCCCTGGAATGATGACCATTTTTTTATATTTTGTTGTATTCTATTTGCTAGTATTTAGTTTAGAATTTTTGTATCTGTATCCATCAGAGGTATTTGTCTGTAATTTCTTTATGTTTGTGTTATCTTTCCGAGATTTTGATATCAGGGTAATGTTGGCCTCATATAATGAGTTCAAAAGTAATGCCTCTATTCTAAATTTTCAAAAATGTTTGAAAAGAACAAATATTAAGTCTTTGAAAGTTTGGTAGTATGGACTAGCGAAGCCATCTAATCCTAGGCTTTTAGATTTTGGGAGGTTTTTGAGGTTTGTTTCAATTTTTTTTTAATGTTGGTCTATATATATTTTTCAGTTATGATACAGTCTAGGAAGGCTACATATAACTAAAAATTTGCAAAATTTCTTCTGGGTTATTGAATTTCATGGGGTATAATCCTTCATACCGTTTTTGTATGATCCCTTATATTTCTGTGATATATGTCGTAACTTCTCCACTTACCTTTTTGATTTTATTTGTGTTCATTCTCTTTTGTCCTTAGTGAATCTAGCCAGGGGTTTGCCAATTAATCGACTCAAAGAACCAGCTCTTTGTTGCATTAACTTTTTCTAATTACTTTTTTGTTTTCAATTTCATTTAGTTCTGCTTTAATTTTTATTTTTATATTTAATTCTTCAGACTTTAGTCTTTATTTGTTCTTTGTTTTCTAGTTTTTTAAGATGAAGTGTTAGGTTTTTTATTTGGGCTCATTCTTATTTTTGGAGATAGGCCTGTAATGATGTGAACTTTTCTCTTATGACTGCTTTTGCCGTGTCCCAAAAGTTTTGATATGTTGTACTGTCATTATCGTTTGTTTCTATGTACTTCTTGCTCTCTCTTTTTTCTTCTCTGACCCAGTTATTTTTCAGAATCATGTTGTTTAATCTCCATGTATTTTTGGTTCTTCCCGCTTTCGTTTTACAGTTGATCTCTAGTTTCAAAGCATTATGATCAGAGAATATGGTTGGTGCGATTTCAGTCCTCTTTCATTTGTTGAGGCTATCTCCGTGTAC
>NW_006439189.1:2151158-2155564 GCF_000325575.1 Pteropus alecto
TCTGTTTTGGGATGGAAAGTTCTGTAAATGTCAATTGTGTCTAGTTGGTCTAATGTGTCATTTAAGGATGGTATTTCCTTATTGATTTTCTGTTCGGATGATCTAGCTATATTCAACAGTAGGGTATTTAGGTCTCCTACTATGATAATGTTTTGGTCTGTTTCTCCATTTAATTCTGTTAGTAATTATTTTATATATTTCGGGGCTCCCTGATTGGGAGCATAGATATTAATAATTGTTATGTCTTGGTGCACGATCCCTTTTATTATTATGACGTGTACCTCAGTATCTTTCTTTTTCTTTTTTTTTTTTTGAAGTCTATTTCATCTGATATTAGTACTGCTACTCCCACTTTTCTCTGAATGCCATTTGCTTGAAATATCATTTTCCACCCTTTCACTTTGAGTCTATATTTGTCTTTGGAATTTAGATGTGTGTCCTGGAGGCAGAATATGGTTGGATTTTGGATTGCGATTCAATCTGCAACTCTGTGCCTTTTTATTGGTGAGTTAAGACCATTTACATTTAGAGTGATTATTGAAATATGAGGTTTTCCTATAACCATTTTATCTTTTGCTTTCTGGTAGATCAGTGTTTCCATTGCTTTCCATCCTCGTATGCCTGTTTTTTTTTTCTCTCATTTTGGTTGGGTTTGTGGGTTTTCCCTCGGTCCTTCTTGTTTTGTGTTATATATTTCAGTTCTGAATCTGTGATATGTAGTTACCATAATGAGAATGTAGAGAAGAGTTATATATATCCATTTTCTTCTGTGTGTGCCTTATCTCCATTGCTATTTGTGAAGTTGGATCTTTGAATCCTCCTGTTTTCTGTCATTGTTGTGTCAATTTGTCCCTTTGTATGCTGAACATTCATTACTGTCTTGCTATAGCAAATCTCTTCTTGTTGTTTAAGCTTATAATGCCTTGTTCTTAGTAAGCGTTGTACTCCTCTGCTTTTATCTTCCTGCTAGTCACCTTACTCATACTTATGTATTTTTTCATCAATTTGTTTTTGGTGGGTTGACCCCTTTCAGTATTTTCTGTAATGCAGGCCTCTTAGTGGAGAATTCCCTCAAGTTTTGTACGTCTAGAAATGTCTTTATTTCTTCTTCATATCTAAAGGGGAACTTAACTGGATACATTATTCCTTTCATTTAATAGTTCGAATATTTGATTCCACTCCTTTCTAGATCATAAGGTTTGTGCTGAGAAGTCTGACAATAATCTATTGGGCTGTCCTTTATAGATCGTTGTCTTGTTTTTTTCCTGGCTGCCCTAAGAATTCTTTCTTTGTCATTGATTTTTGATAATTTTAATCCAATATGTCTAGGAGAAGGCTGTTTTGTCTGAGATAATTGTGTGTTCTGTTGACTTCTTGAATTCCAAACTCCAGCTCATTCCTTAGATTTGGTTAATTCTCATCAGCTATTTGTATGAAAATGCTTTCTGATCCCTGCTCCTTTTCTTCCCCTTCAAGAATGCCCATTATTTCTGTTTCCTCTCTTGATGCTATCAGCTATTTCTTGTATTTCTCTTTCATTAGTTTTCATTCTTTTGTTTCTCTCTTCTTCTTTCTGATCTATTTCTAGATCTCTGTCTTCGCTATCACTGATCTTTCCTCCTTTTGATCGATTCTATTTCCCAAGCCTGCTATTTCATTTTTCATCTCTTTCAGTGTCTTTTTATCTCCAGAATATTTATTTGATTCTTTTTTAGAGTTTCAATCTCCTTGTTAAAAACCAATTCTGCTGATCTAGTTGGTTTTTTTTCAACTCTTGGAATTATTGATATGAATTATTTTTATCTCATTGATTTTCTTTTTGTTTGTTTTTAGAAGTACCATCCTGAATTCTCTGTCATTTAAGTAGCATATTTTTATGTCTGTAAGTTTATTTTCTGGAGATTTTTCTCTTTCTTTCTGAGATGCCTTGTCACCTTGTTTATTCATGGTGTTTAGTGGACTATTTCTCCACCTGGGTATTAATGAATGTGTATTCTGCTTTTTTTTTTTCCCCCAGAAAGAAGTTTTATTATATAAAGGTGTCTCTCTAGCCTGTTGCAAAGAAGGCATTTTTCTTTTGGTTTACAGTTGGTGACATCTAAGCCTCTTGGATCCATGGTTTACATAAAGTCTTAATAATGCCTTTTTTTTTTTCTTATAGATATTCAATCACGCTCACTACCCTCAGTCTCAGTCCCTTTTAGTGTTAGTGACAGTTTCAGTAGGATTTTCTTGGATTCCGTGGTGTTCAGTCTCAGAGGATATGGGAGGAGGGGCTCTCTGGGTTGTGGATTGGGGCTGCAGCTCAGCCTCACGTTTTACAGCTGCCGCTGGTAATAATCACCTGTTGCTCCTCTGTCGTCCCCACTTCTTCTTCTTTTTTTTTTGTTTGGCCTTGATTTCTGGGCACTGCCACTGGATGGAGCTCACAGCGCTCCTGGGTAGGGCTGTTCAGGGAATCCACCGCACCTTCTCTCCTCCTACTACCGTGCAGGGATCTTGACTGAGAGATGCAACTTCTTTGTTTCTCTCAGTCTACTGCCTAACTCCTGGGGTTCTGACCTATGGTAGTTCTTATGCGCAGTCCGACGCTCAGACTTGCTGCTGTCTAGGTTGGTTGTTTTTTTATTCAGTTTTAGATGTTCAGCTTATTGTTGTTTTAAGTGGAAAGATCTGGGGATGTCTCTCATTTCACCATGTTTCTAATTACCTTTCCTCTTACAGTTCTCGATATGGCTTTTCTTTATATTTTTAGTTGTATGTGATATGTTTCTTTAGTCTTCAGGTAATTCTCCAACTTGATTGTTTTATGATTTGGTTGTAATTTTAATGCAGTAATGGGAAAAGATGATGCCCACTTCACCTAGCTCTTGCCTCCTTGGCCCCAAATTCATTCCACTTTCTTCTGTCCTCTGTGAATAATTTTGAGAATCTGATGATGATTTTATTGAGAATCTCTTGTATATGACAATTGACTGGATAACTTCAATCCACATATCTACAAATTTACTGATTCTTTCTTTTGCTTGCTCAAGTCTGCTAGTATAGACTGTTAGTGAGATTTCATTTTAGTCACTATAATATTTATCTCCATGATTTCTGTTTCCTTCTATTTTTTTGCAATTTTTATTTTTCGTTGCTATTTTTTACTTGTTTATGCATTATTCTCCTGTTTTCCTTTAATTCTTTGTATATATTTTCTCTTTAGCTATTTGAGCTTATTTACACAGGTAATTTAAAGTTCTTTTCTACTAAATCCAATGTGTTTGCCTCCTCAGGGATAGTTTCTCTTAAGTTTTCTTTGAATGGGCCATCATTTGTTGTTTCTTTCCATACTTTGAATTTTTGTTGTTGTTGTTGAAAACCAGACATTTTTAACATTATAATATGGTAACTGTGAATTAAGAGTCTTCCTCTTCTTCAGTCTTTGATTTTTTCCTGTGACTATTTAGTGACTTTCAAAATGTATTTTTGTAAATTTTTTTTATGCCTACAGCACTCAGTCTTCCTAGGTGGTCTCTCATCTATTTTTGTATTTTTAAATATCTCTTATTTGTCATGTGTGTTCTCTTAGGTTTCTGCTCCTTTAGACTGTGTTCACTTTATGTTTTCAGAGAGATTTACTTAAATGGCAACAGCCAAGTAAAAGAAGAGGAGAATGTACAAAAAGAAAAAAAAAAGAAACATTTTCCTAGCTTTTGCAGATTGGCTTTGTGCTTAGAGTATTCTTTATTTTTAATTTATTTTTATATATTTTTGTAATGGTGACATTCTTTAACGAAATCCAGTAAGTTTCAGGTGTACAATTTAGCAATAAGCCATATCTATATATTAGATTGTGTGTTCACTGCCCATAATTAGATTTATTTATGTCAGCACATATTTGACCCCTAGTACTCCATCTACCTCCTCCATCCACCCTCTCCCCTACCCTCTGGTAACCACTAGTCTATTGTCCATGTTCATTAGTCTCTGTTTGTTTTTCCTTTTCGTTTGTTGCTTTTAGGATTATATCCCACATATAAGTGATATCATGTGATTTTCAGCTCTTTCTGTCTCGCTTATTTTGCTTAGTATGATTATCTTGAGGTCCATCTATGTTGTTGCAAATGGCAGTATTTCATCTCTTCTTATGGCTGAGTACTACTCCATTGTATATATGTACCACAGCTTCTTTATCCAATCATCTATCGAAGGATACTTTGGTTGCTTCCATTGTGCTGGAGTATTCTTTCAATGCCTTGCTAAGTTATTTACAATTCCATTTTAGTTCTCATTTCCAGCTTGTACTGAGCTTGAAATCTTAGGATCTTCTCAGGTCTTCTGTGAGTGTGCATTTTTCCCTGGGCATATACATGGCTTTCTAAATTCTCTGGAATATTAAGTGTGAAGTAGAGACAGTTCCA
>NW_006439189.1:2155970-2162323 GCF_000325575.1 Pteropus alecto
GATCCAAGCCATAATGGAGATTGCTTCAAGTAAACCCCCTCAGAAGGTGTCTGACTCCTCCCCAGTGCCCCAGGCATGCTGATTCCTGGAACAGTCCCTCACCCTACCCTCAACAAATATGTAAGGCATTGTCCCCTTTCCTGGGGTAGGTCATGCCCCAGTAATCCTATCCATCCTGCCTGTCCTATATAACCTCCTAGTGTCTGCCACATGGCATGGAGGATATCCATGTCATCTTGCCACTGCCCAAGATGCACCACATATGCATTTTCCTTAATAAACTGTTGTTGTAATGCTGGCCTTGTCAGCCTCTTTCTTTGATATCTTTGCCCAGGAAATTTTACATAACATGAGGTATGATTCACTGCTCTAATTCTCTAAAAAATCTCTCTCTCTGGCCTTTCTTCCTTTGTTTTTGGTGTATTTTTTGTTTGCTTCAGCTGTAACCTTTTGCTTCAGGTAACAGCATGTTATTCATTTGCCTTTTGATCATTTTGAGGGAAGCATGCTTGGTGTCCATTTTTCTGCCCTGAGAAACTTCTGTGTTAGGCAATATAAATCAATTTTTTTCAGGCAGCATTCAGACAGGTTAGTAAAGATAAAATCAATGATCCATAAATAAAATATGTTTTGCTCCTCCTGGAACCAGGGAGTAGGTTCTTATCCTAGAAACTTAAGCAGATATCTTAAGACTACTCCTATGCTGGAGAGGAACCTGAGTAAGAACAAGTAAAATAGCTCAGAGCTTTCTTACCACTTTTAAGTTGGCTTTTTCTTGATTCAGCATTTTTTTTTTCTGTAAATCTCTGACTGCTTTCAAGAATTTTGACAAAATTGATTCTGTTTTGCTTGATTTTCCAGTGTTTCTGTGGAGGGACAAACTCATGGAGCTACATACTCTACCATTTTTGCTGACAGCATTCTTAAAAAAAATTTTTCTTGTTTTTATTTTTCAGAAGTTTGACTATTATGTGTCTCTGCATGGCTTTGTTTGTGTGCATTCTATTTGGAGTTCACTTAACTTCTCAAATCTGTGGGTTTATGTCTTTTGTTGAATTTGGAAAATTTTCTGTCATTGTTTCTTTAAATGCACTTTCAGTACCACTCTTTTTTCCCTGTCATTATTGTAAAATGTTGAATCTTTTGTTATTGTTCTATAGATCATTGAAGTATTTTTAGTCTATCTTTTTCCCTGTTGTTCATATTGAATAAACTCTATTGATTCATCTTCAAGTTTACTGATTCTATTCTCTGTCATCTCCAGTCTACTATTGAGTAAAGATTTTTATTTTGGTAATTTCATTTTTTAGTTCTATAGCTTACATTTGAATTTGATTTACAACTTCTATTTTTTTTCTGAGATTTTCTATTTTTATTTGCTTTAAGAAAATTCATAATGGATTGTTGAAGCGTTTTTATGACTACTGCTCAAAAAAGCTTTTTAGATAATTCTAACGTGATTCATCATTAGTTAATTGTTTTTCTCATTCAGATTGTGGGTTTTTGGTTCTTGGTGTAATGAATAATTTTTAATTGTATCCTGGACATACTAGTTATTATATTAGACTTTTGATCCTATTTAAAACTTCTGTTTTAGCAAGTACTGAACTTGTTTAGGTTAGTATGTAGATTCTGGCCTACTTTTGTGGACTTTAGTTCCAATAATAATTTAAATTTGTGAACTTTCGCAATGCTATTCTGGTCTGTTTCATTCATTCAAAGCCACTGGGATTCCCACTCAATCCCTGATAATACCGACTGTCGGTGCAGAAAGTTCTTTCAGAAGCCTGTACTCTCCTATTTTACTTATTATAAAGATAAATAAAAGCTTAGTTTTCCATGTACCAAACTGGAAAAAGAACTGTTCTCTCCACCCCTTTTTTCTTACAGACTTTTAATGAAAAAAAAAATAGTAGTTGTGAATTCTTTCTCTGCTCTAACCTTCTGGTATGCCTGTACATTTTTTTAGAGGCTTAGTAACCCTTCTTGCAAGGTTTACAGCTTAAGAATGTTTTTTTACAAAGTTATTTACAAAGTTAGTACTTTTACCTTCCTGCCACAGTGGGAGTTTAAGTTAAACACCTTTCTCTGACCTGTAACCATATGCTTGTCATAGAGATAAGTTTTAATATGCCTTTGGAGAAATGCAATTAACTAAAAATAATTGTTACCTTTGTTTGCAAGTAAATTTAGGATGAGCTTTATGACAGAATGTGTAACAAATGATGGTGTTAAGTCCTGTTAGAAAAAACTTGAGAACTAATGTACATAATAGTTACCACTTGCTTATGTGAATAGAGTGAAATTTATTTGGCTTATTTATGACACATTGTAATCTGGATACGCTTATTCAATAAATCATTCTGTTTTTTTTCTACATTTTGAGGAGAAGATTCTCTGGGTTGGCAGGATTGTTATTTTTCAAAAACCATACACTCATGACCTGGCTACGATCCTATGAATACTGAAATAAGACACATTTGCCAGAATTCAGCCAAGGAAAGTATAGTTCATCTTCAAGTGTTTAGTTACTTGGCATTTCAAACTCATTAAACCCTCCTGAACTACAGGATTCCCAATTCTACCTACTGTGTTAGCCTGGACTTCTGCTAGTGTAAGATAAATATACCCTGTAATCACAAAATAACAACTCAATAAATAAAAGCACATCTGAAAGGAAGAAATGTAAAGGAAAATGCTGTTGGCCATAGGAAATACATTTTTTGTAGTCTTACAGTAGATCAAATTAATAAAATCTGCCTTTTCTAGTAATATGGTATTTGTTCTACATTAAACTTATTTTATTGTACTCTCAGGAGTACTTTAAGCTTTTGACTCCTCAGTCATAATTAAAAGCAGAAGACACATGGGAAAAGGTGACTTCCTGTAAGAATAAGAGTTTAAGTAAAATTTTGCATAGGTTTTATGTTATGCAAGTGGAAGCTTATGCCATGATTTTATACCAGAATACCTAGAATAATCACTTGGAAGTTTTGATATGGAAATTACTAAAAAACAATTTGTTATATAAAATTTAGATTTTTTAAATGAAAAAAGTATATTTTGCTCACAAAATTTCATGAAGATGTGTTTTTGGTTTTAATTGTGATGAAAGATAAAATATGCTCTCACTCTTTTACCCTTTTTTGAGTCCCTAACTAACATTTGCTCACACTTTTTCTAAAATGAGATTCTTGTCAAGGATGCTTCCAATGAACCATACCCAAATGTGCATTTGAGTTGCTTTGTCTCATACCTCAAAAGAGAAATTAGCATTTGCTGAATCACTGGTATGTGCCAACAGTCTATGCATGCTAAAAAAATGCTTTAATAGCAATATCAATAAATACAGGCTTGACATTGGAAATAATTGGATCAGTGACACAAATGACAAAATTTTGAATCAAATTTTGTGAGAATACAGAGGAAAAGAATAAAGGAAGAAAAATGAGGAAAAGATAATGGACACAAAATAGATTATAAAGGTCCAACTGGCAAATAATATGGTATTATTGAATAAGAAAGAAAACTGGATAAAATCAAATAATGAGAGAATAAAACTGCTATTGAATATTAAGCGATACATGAGGAAAGTTAAATTATAGAACAAGAATCTATACTATTAAAATGTGTGTCCAGTATAATTTAGAAGAGTAGTTCACAAGGCAGACTATGAACATAGGAGAAACTAAACCTGTGGGAAATGGTAGATAATATAAATATAGTAGAAGTTACCAGTGGACTATGTGGACAGAGCTCTTGAGGATGAAACTTAAATCAGAGACCAAGTTTGCATGGGGAAGAGGGAAAGAACATATACTGAATTTAGCTTGATCAAGTATGGAGATTAGATGAGCATGTAAGAAAACACATAGCAGGAAAGATCATAATCTCACAAATAAGAGAGACTCATATTTAAAATACTGTCGCTTTTACTTGCTACTAGTGAGACCTTGAAAATTAACTTAACCTCTCTAGACTTCAGCCTAAACCTCTGAATATATATCTATAAAATATTGATAATACTGAAGCAGCAGCAATTTTGAAGAGGGTAGCCAAATTTCCAGTTGTGGATGCCTGCTTCTAAAGGAAACAGAGAATTTTGTTCCTAAAGAGTTGTGTTTTTACTTGCTTCTAAAGGAAATTTTGCTCCTAAAGAGTTGTGTTTTAACTTGTCTGGGGGTTCCCTAAAAGATTGATGCAAGACTCTTGCTTTTGTTTCACCTAACTCAGAATTCTCTCAAGGCAGAGAAACAGCTAAGCAGGAGACATTTCTTGAACACATTGAAAGGCAAATGAATAATTGCTGCCACATGGGGCACAATAGATTAAAGTTGGGACATAAAATCAACATGGTGAAAACCTGTAGAAGTACTGGAGAAAGAGTTACTTTGAGGAATAAGGACTTTGAAATGTTCTCATGTATAACAAGAAATCTAGAAAGCCAAGTGAATGCCCAGGGCAGAAAAAAAATGATTAGAAAACCTGAAATGACTCTAAGCTTTCAATTATGGGTTTAGGCTCAGTACAGCCAGGAAATGAAAGCTAAGGTAAAGTTACAAATGACCTGGTTAAGCCTTGAAAGAGTGCCCCCAACCAGAGGCACTCTGAAAAGACTGGAAAATATATATATATATTTTTTCCTTTTGTCTCTCTTCTCTAAATAAATCTCCATGAAACAACTAAAGGAACCAAGATTTCATAAACCAAGCATAACAAAAACATAACCTTTGAAATATAGAGGGTCATTAAACAAACAAAAACCTACAACGCACAGTAAATAACAACAAAACCTCAGGAGGGGAAACGTTGTTTACCAGAAATACCAAATTATAATATCCCAAACTCTAGTTTTTGACAAAAATTATGAGGCATACAAAGAAACAAAACAGTATGAAACATTCTAAGGAAAATAAGACATTAACAGAAAGTTTCCCTGAAGAAGTAGACATTCAACTTACCAAAAACTTTAAATCAACTGTCTTAAATGTGCTCAAATAGCTAAAGGAAATCACAAACAATGAAATAAACAAAACCAAGAGAACAACTTTTCAACAAATAGAGCATATCAGTAAAGAGAGCAAAATTATATAAAAAAGAATAAAATAAAACTTCTGGAGATTTACAGTAAAATAAGTAAAATGAAAAATTAGGTAGAGGATTTTAACAGCAGTTTAAGCAACAGAAGAAAGAAGTAACAAATTTGAAGATATGTAAATTGAAATCACTGAGTTATGAGCAGAAAAAAGAATGAAGGAAAACGAACAGGGCCTATGAGATATGTGACATATCATCAAGTATACCAATATATTCATAATGAGAATTCCAAAGGAAAGAAGAAAAAAAAGGGGCAGAAAGAATATATGAAGAAACAACTTCTTAAATTTGATAAGAGACATTAATCTATACATCAAGAAAACCTGGATGAATTCTGGTATTGTAAATACAAAAAGATGTATATATAGATATATTAATGACAAAATTTGAAAGCCAAATCAAAGAGAGAATCTTGAAAGAAGAAACAGAGAAATCATTTGTCAGCTAACAGGAAGTCTGAATAAGATTGGCAGCAGATTTCTCATTAGAAATCATGAAGTACAGAAGGCAGCAAGATGATATATTAAGTCCTAAAAACAAACAAACAAACAAAAACAACAACAACAACAAAAAAACTCAACCCAGAATTCCATATTAGGGAAAACCATCCTTCAAAAATGTAGAAATATCCAAGAATCAAGACATGGATGAACAGAGTGGAGAGACAATTTGTCACTGTAAAACTGCTGTACAAGATGTTAAAGAAAGTACTTCAGGCATAAATGAAAAGACAATAGACAGTAACTCAAAGCCATATGAACTACTAAAGAATACTGCTAAATATAAAATAGTTATTATTGTAGCTTTGGTTTGTAACTCTTTTTTTAATGTAATTTAAAAAATAAATTCATAAAAATATAAACAAAAATCGATGCTAATGGGCACACGATGTACAAAAATGCAATTTGTGACAATAACAACATAGGGATATGAGATATACAAGAATAAAATTTTTGTATACTATTGAAGTTAAACTGGTATTGGTGCAACAGGTTTTTAAAAAATAACTTTCAAAATGTTAATTATAATCCTGGGATACCAACTAGGAAAATAAATAAAGTATGTGGAAAACAAAATGAGAAGGAAATAAAAATAGTATACTACAAAAAATCAATCAAACACAAAATGAGGCCATAATAAAAGATTTGAAGATCAAAATAATTTGACATATAGAAAATAAATAATAAACTGTCAGAAGTACCTCTTTATCAGTAATTAATTTAAATATAAGTGGATTAAATTGAAAATTAAAAATG